>NC_048926.1:5221090-5249173 GCF_011077185.1 Oxyura jamaicensis | reverse complement strand
AGGCTAAAGTTGCACCAGGGGAGGTTTAGGTTGGATATTAGGAAGAACTTCTTTGCTGAACGGGTTGTTAGTGACTGGCATAGGCTGCCCAGGGAAGTGGTTGAGTCACCATCCCTGGAGGTCTTTAAAAGACGTTTAGATGTAGAGCTTAGGGATATGGTTTAGTGGAAGATTTGTTAGCATTAAGTCAGAGGTTGGACTCGGTGATCTTGGAGGTCTCTTCCAACCTAGACTATTCTGTGATTCTGTGATTCTGTGATGTTTGGGCAGTTTAATAATTCCACTGACTTAAAACTAGCTCACACATAGACATATACAGTGTGGACATCTGAATTTAAGTGTTTGACTTTAGAGATGATTCCCACAATTTGTTTTAAGGTGGTTAACTGTAAAGTGAGACAAACTTCATTGAAAGTAAAGTCAAAATATAAGGTATCAATCTTGAGATATTCTCTAATGCAATGTCTTCAGTAGGACCACACTGACCTGTGTTTTGTGAGATATCAGTAACAGATATACTGCTTTCTTTCCTGCACAGATTTTATTATTATTATTATTATTATTATTATTATTATTATTATGTCTGTTTTTATTCTGTAGGGTCCTCTAGATATACATCTTTAATTGTTTATAATATGTTTCTGTTTACAATATATTTTTCATTTGCATTGAGTATATTTTGTATCTGTGCTAAATTGTCAATCTTTAATATATCACTATGAGATGTCTTCAGAAAACCTTTAATGTAAATGAGAGTATGGCTCTTGAATTATATATGCAACTATGACACCACAGAATGTAATAACATAATTAAACTCCTATTGTATTTTTTTTAGTTCTTTTTTTTTTTTTTTTTAATAAGTTTATAGTTACTACATGGCTACTACAGTAACTTTTCACAGTGATTAATCTCTTTATTTTAAGCAAAAACATTCCCTCAAATATTTTCCTATATATTTTAAGGTATATTTTTTTCAATAGGAAAAAATAAAGTTTCAAGTGAAGTGAAAAAGAATTATATTCATTATACTCATTTTGTAAATCCATGTGAAGTGTATTCTAAATGAATAGAATGATCTGTTCAATACAGAAAGGTTTAATTTGCTGCTAAATTCTATAGGTTATAAGTGGGATGATTTTTCTTTTGTTGTTCTTTTTTTTGTGCTTTTATTTGTTTGTTTGTTTTGATCTGACTAGGAAATTCTGTTATATTTTTTACAGAAAACTGTTAGTTTTGTCCCACTAAATTATGCAGCAATTTCCAGGAATGTTTTCTAGATTATTTTCAAATATATAAGGTTTACATGAATGAATAAGACATAATTAGGATCAAAGCTATAGTCTTATATTCAATAATTTTGTGGTTTGATATTAACTCCTTATTTTAAATCCAGAAAATCAAATACAACTGTATATTCCTGCCTGAATAACAATAATAATAATAATAATAATACCCCCACTCTACGAGACTATATAAGGGCAAGGATGCCTTATTTTTGAGCCATTTATCTTTCTGCTCTTTGATCACCACTCTGGATCATAGCAGGGTTTGGGAGCTTAGTTGCAGACATTTAGTTCATATGAATAGCAAAAAGGAAAACATTATTCTGTGCCCTCTGACTTATGCAAATTCCTGTCTCACAGCAGATGGGATGCATGCCCCAAAGTTTGTAAATAAAATGAAAGGAGAGAGATAAAAAATCTTATAGGTCATGCTTTTGTATTTATCAGCAAAGCAGAGATTCATTCTTATTCACAACAAATCCTTTGCATAGAAGAGAAAAAAAAATCTTCTGAACTTCTATGTTAATTCAAAAAGATCCATAATACCTGTAGCAAACACAAACTGGATTATTATTTCCCGGGTTACTTTTTACCATCTAGGTACCAAGAGGACTGAAAGGAGGATTTTTAATTAATTAATTAATTAATTAATTAATTTATTTCCACAACAGCAACAACAACAAAATATTTCAATTTGCTTATAGATATTATATATATACATGAAAACAAAATAATGAATTTAAACTATTTGATAATGACTACTGCCTCAGATCTTGAACCTTATGTTAGGCACAACAACAGAAGTTACTAATGTCCCAAAAGCAGGACCCCAGATTTGCTTTTATAGTTGTCAATGAAAGGTACTTGGAGAATAAATCTATACATATATACATATATATATATTATATATATATATTATATATATATATATATATAAACGTGTGGATGATATTACTACAGGAAAATAAATAGTAAAGAGATCTGTTCCTTTCTTCCAGGGATGTGACAAGCTGTGCTACCCACCTGAGCCTCAGAATGGAAGAAGCACTCTTTATATACCGAACCTAGGGCAAAAGAATTTACTTCTTAAAAATGTTTTATTTATTTATTTTTAATGCCACAGCAATTACTGTATTTTGGAGCTGTTGCAGAAAAGTGCCTGGAGATCAGTGGCAGGATACAAGTAGACTCAGAATCACAGATTGGTTTGGGTTAGAAATGACCTTAAAGACCACCCAGTTCCAACCCCCCTGTCATGGGCAGAGACACCTCCCATCAGACTAGGTTGCTCAAAGCCCCATCCAACCTGTCCACTTTTAGGGATGGGGCATCCAAAACCTCTCTGGGCAAGTAGCTCCGGTAGCTAGACACAGACCCTTTTTATCCTTTATTTATTTTGGCTTTTGGCAAAATTCATTATCCACATCCAGGCCATGCCAGGTAACTGATCTATATTTACTAAAGCCAGAAAGGATATTTTCAGTGTATTTTAATGTGTTCCCTACTTTCCTTTGTCTAGGAAGCCTTATTTTTTTTCCTCAGCTGAACCAATGTGTTTAGCATTAGATGTGACCAAAAAAAAAAAAAAAAAAAAAAAAAAGTTGGTGGTGTGTGTGTGTTTTAATTAAAATATATTTCAGTTAAGCCTGGAGTCATCTTCAATAAAAAGATGACTTGCCTACTTCTAAAAGCAAAACAAAAAACTCTGGGTGCTATTTCTGCAAGTGTTTAATTTAAATGACAATTCTACCAGAGCTCCATTTTATTGTTTCCACTTTTTTTTTTTTTTTTTTTAAATAATAATAATAATTTAAAAAGCTTGTGATCTTACCTGTTATTTACATGACAGTAGAAAGTCACAAGTACTTGGATATTTACATTTTAAACCAAGAGAAGTAAACTGAAATGAACAAACATCAGATTTTTTCATTAAAAATTATTATTTGGGGGTCTTCATTTCTTGAGTTGAATCCACCTCTAATTAGCACAGTGTTGCCATGTGCAGCATGGGCAGCAAACTGCAGGGCCTCCATGGGTTATTTAGAAGAAGCTTGAAATAAATTGTCACAATAAACAGACGCTACTGCACATCAAAGGCTTATAACAAATCCCGTGATTTTCTATACCATTTCACCAGATAATAGGTTTGACTCAAAAAGCCTGCATGAAATTGGTTTTACTCCTACCTATCCGGAACCAGTTATTTGAATAAAAAGACCAGTTTTACCAGTTAAGTATCCCTCTAGTGTGCTGGCATAGAGAAGAGAGCCCAGCACTCAGTGGCTACAATAGAAAAGCTTTTAGGAATGAAACAAAACCACCCTGAACATGAGCAGCTCTGAGGTGGCAATCCTGCCTCTAACACTTGTCTGATTCACTTTCTTCTTTCTGAGAAGTTATAAAAAGACAGCAACTCTCTGTCCAGCAGTCTCCAAAGCAGGGTGCAGACATCCCAGGCTCTGTGTAAGACAGTTCATTTGATTGAGGTGTCAGAAGAAAATTTAGAATTCCAGCAGTATATGCCTATAATTTATAAATACTGTTGTGGTTGTGCTCTTCTTAAATCTTATTGATGGAATGCATGATCTAAAGTGTTTGGTGACCACTGTTGTATTATATCGTACAGACTTGTAAAGTATTTTCTGGGTAATTCATACATTTCCATGACACTTGAAGAGTACAGTTCCTACTTTGGTATAGAATGTGACCTTGCTTTATGTTTATTTGTGTATGTGAAATGTGCCATGTGTGCCAGTTATGGTAAATGATATGTGTGATTACTCTGTGGAAGGAGTGAGACATCTGCATGCCAGCATAGTGCTGAGTAGTTGTTAAGGAGTTCATAATTTTTGTGAGGAACTGTGGTGAGAAAATTGCACCTCTATTTTGGTATTTGAAGCCCAATTTCAGTTATCAGAGTGAAAAAGGACAAATATTCTATGACTGAAGTATTTAGCCTCTTCATCTCTCACAATGTTTCGAAATGTAACGTAGCTTTGAAAGATGCATTTAAAATTTGAAAAATACATTTCATTTAACCATATAAAGAACTTTTGTCATTATACTATTCATTTCAATGGTAAAATTTCTTCTTCATGTTAACTTCCATCAATTAATTTAGATCTGTTATGTACTCAATCTCTGGAAAAGGGCTGAAATACCATGAAAGATTTTTAAATGTCACAGGCTTTGACCAGGACCAACTATTCTATCTAGCGCACGCTCTAAGAAATGCGTGTCAAACAAATACCCACCCCTCTCTATCACAACTCATAGTAAAAGAGGATAGACAGGGACATAGGTAAAGACAAACATCTTTTAGCTGAATTAAATACCGCCCCCCTCCGCTGCCCCCCCCCAAATCCCCCCCCACGCACACCAACCCCCCCCCCCCCCCCAAGTTACAAAAGGAACTAACTGCATGACTTAGAATAAATTTCCATGTGGAAGTCAAAGGGCAGGTGCTTTCAAACTCAGATACACAAATTTGAATATTGATTCAACTTAAATAAGAACAACAGCTGATTAAATTAATTTCAATTCTTGCATTTTTTTTTGACTTTGCTCTTACTGAAAAGGGAAAGAAGTGCTGATGAGAGCTGTGTTGTGTGCTATTTATGTCCTTGCTAAAGATTTTGCACTACTCTGGATGTGTTCAGCTGACTTTGCAGATCTGAGTGTTTGGAGATGACTTCTGAAGGACCCTGTATATTTTTGGCCCATTGAATTAGACCAGTTCAATGAGGTCAAATTGCTGAACATATTTAATGTTCACCCATTATGAGCTTAAGTGTGCTGAAAGCAGATTTTGAACTGGTATATAGAACAGAAGGCAAGATTAGAAACCCCAGACAAACTGCTTGAGTATTATAATTACTGAAGAGAGACTAAAGTATCTCCATAATTCCTGTTGCCTTGATCTGCTTTCCTAAATCCACAGTTCTTTTAAGGAAAAGGAATGCACTGCTGTCCCTTTCTAGGACTGAAGTTCACTTTTTGCTCTAAGTGCATAAGAAAACAAAACAGGCCTTTTTTTTTTTTTTTCTTTACTGAAGAGAGATTTTTTTTTTTTTCTCTGTCTTCATTACAGTTCTTCTAGTACATGCAAATCTTTCTAACATTTATTGCACTGTGATTAAAACTGGTCAGAAAATTATCTTCCTCTGATTTTTAGCAGAGAAATTTAAAAAATATATACATTCACAAAAAATAAAAATAAAAAAATAAAAATCATTCTGCATTTGTAACATGGCTATTACACTATGTGCATATGGGATTATCTGATGCTGTTGTTCTCTTTCACCAGAAGGATTTCATATAATTGTTCCTCCACAAAGTAGAGAAGATAGGGAAGATACTGTATTTGACAGACCTCTTTATTTATTTATTTATTTATTTATTTTAGATCATGTCATTTGTTTGGAGGACACACCAATACCAAATGAAATATATTAGGATCATAAAAATTCATTCCTGAATTTTTAGCTTCATTTATCTATAGAGCTTCTAAATCAGGTATTTCTCAGGGGTCGCCTAAGTATAATCCCTTATGCCTTAGTACACTCTGGTCCCAAAATCTCTAGATATTTATATTTCTATGATTGTATTTCTCTGGAGTTTCTCAGCAAGAGAAAAACAAGTTAACCTTAGAAAAAATATACTAATGTTCTAAAACATACAAATAAGCAAAAACACAAACAGAAAAAAACACAGGAGGACTAGATATTTTTTATCATAAAACAAAACAAAACTATTTTCCAATGATCAATTTTATTAAAAAATGAAATCATTGGTCTAGAACTAATCTGAGTGGCAGAAGATGTTGGTGAAATCTATAGAACAGATGATACAACTCAGAGAGAATTGAAAAATCTACCAGATGGCTGTAAAAAGATCACATATTGTATTTCTGATCTCATCAACCAATGCTGGAGAATTCTTGTTCAACTTTTCTGAAAGAGTGATTAGGAGATAAGAGTCCTGCAATTACTTCAGATATGCTTTTGTGTTTTGTACAGTTTTCCTGACAGTCCTCAATATACAATGATGATTTTAAAACTGTGAAATTGCATACGTGTGTATTTGTGGAATTGCACATGTACACATATATTTGAATATATTTATATTATTTATATATGTATGTAATTGCATGTATATATATAAACACATATATATGTAGTTATATACACTTATATAGTATGTAGTTATAACACATATATGTGTTATATGATCTACTAGTTATGTGATCTACTAGTTATCTACTAGTGATCTACTAGTTATGTGATCTACTCTGAGACACTAGAGAAACTAGAAGCTAGAGGTGCCACAGAGGTCAGATTTATTTATTTATTTATTTATTGAGAATAGTTGGCACATTTTTTGAATGCATAAAATCTTTCTTTTTTTTTTTTTTTTTCTGTATGGGTGATAGTTTTAATCCTTGTCTTCCACATTACTGTTATTCACCCTATTTCCCCAGACACATTTAGTTAAATGACTATCAACAGCAGATGATTAACGTAAGGGGACAAGGGGATGAGTCAAAACATAAATCAGACTATAATACTGTCTTCAGCAGAGAAGAGAATATCGACCAGCATGACAGCTTCTAAAAACTAATTAGCAAAGCAACATTCCAATGTAATTGTGAAACAAGCAATATCTTTCCCCCTTTACTACTTCAGTTAATGGCCATATATTAAAAGAACATGGAAAGGACAAAAATAATAATAGTAATAATCTCAAGAACGAAAGCAACCCAAACAATAATTCTACTGTATATTGAGCAAACAGTGCAAGAATCTGGAATTACTTCTGTGGCCTTTTACTCCCATTTCTTCTCATTTCTGTCCACATTCATCACCTTCTATATACGTAGAAAGTGAATGGTTTGGGTTGCAAGGGACCTTAAAGATCTTTAATTCCAATCCCCCTGCCACAAGCAGGGACACCTTCCATATGTTCTTTTTTGGTCTAACTTCTAAGGAGCTTTGATTTGGGTAACCACAAAACATTTCTGATTGTTTATTCTTCTTTCAGGTACAAAATTGTTAACATGCTGAGTAATTACAAAAACATATCCCAAAGAAAGGGGCACAGAACAGAATCAGGTAAGATTTGTATCTGTTTTCAGAGAGGAAATGTCCAGACAGAAGAGAGATCATGCTAGTACTCTCCAAGTCAGGGAATCTAGTAAACTTTAATTCTGATAGATAACAAAATAAATAAATAAATAAAAATGAAATTAGTAATACAGTATAGGTTCGTTAGTGCAGTTTTACTAGATTTTCCAAACAGTAACAGTACTCCCCCAGTTCAGAGAGGGTGGATCAATGCTTGCCTCTCCTTGTTAGCATGCTCCGTATATCAGGACTGAATGCCATGTAATTCATGAATGTAGATGTAGATACCCAGCACAAGCACAGGGGGGTCCATTCAGCAGTAAAACCTAAGGATCCTGAGTTACAGTCCCCAGTCATTTGTATGTGACCTTGCCAAATCTGAAACATGGCTTTAAGGTTGTAAGGAGAGCAGTTAATGTGGTGTACAACAGAACATTAATTCTTGACAATAATGTTGCATGTTACAGTCATTGTAGAAGGCATGAATGTTATTTACTTCAAGTCTGGATATGGAAGTAAAGCAATTATTTCTTGTGAAATTTAAATTTGGATTAATGTAGGAACTCGAAATGTTTAAACTTAAAACTATGTAATTAGATATTTCTGTGTGCTCTTGAAGTCTGATGGACATAGAGACTTATTTGAAATGGAGGTTCAAGTCAGGAAAGACTTATTGTCATCAATGGAACCATGAACAATATCTATGATCACTTTGGTTAGCAAGCTTTAGCGAGCAACAGAAGAACATGAATAGTTTGCTGAGCACTGAGCTTTGGTTTGGACATGGAATTTTCTTGGGATCTATAATATTGAATGGGATTATCTATAAGGAACACCAAAGATATATTTAACGGCACTGGGACTCAGAGGAGCTTGAAATTCAAAACTACCTAAACCTGAAATCATTATTCATGTGAGTAGTTATTACTCTGAATAATATCAAATGGGAATACTTGTCTCTGCAGCGAGTATTTCCACATTCTAAGCAAAATACATGATAATAAGGATTCATTCTGGTAAATATAGCTATTCTAGCAAGAATTTGTATGGCTTAAGTTAGAAAACTTCAATCCTCATGTGAGTGTATATCAGAAGTTTCATCGTCATTGGCATGAACCTGTTTCTAAGCAGATATTTTCATTTTTACAACATAAAATGTTGCAAGTAGTAGTTAGCATACAAAAGGAAATGTCTCTAGATTTGTTCTCAAAATTTGGGATATTTCATATTCTCAAATCAGAGTTCTAATATTCATGAATTGACAACTGCCACAGTTCAAACATGTAAAAAATAATGACTTTTAAGGTTGTAATATAACTGTCCTTCCCAATAGCTTCACAATGTGAGTGCTCTTTTATCTTAATTATTTTTGATGAGGAATGTTATTTTTATGAGATGGACAAAGGGTTTCCTTTTGAAGAAGCTGAAAATCTCTGAAAAATAAATATATTGGGCAGCTTGTCAATTAGTATCAGCTGTCATAACTGTGCAGATATTGACAGAACTTAGCCAGTTCATACTGGTAGAAAATCGTCTCTTAAAAATTAAACACAATGCAGAACAAAGAAAATGACTGCATCTCCTTTTAAGTATATTTATTATAGTTCACTAATCACACACCAGATTTAGCAGCAGTGCAGTCACAGCTGAATATAATATCAACTCCCAAATTAAAAACTATAATGCTATATTAAGATGTTTTTATTTCAGATTCTAAAAGTTATATTATTCCAAGGTTAAAAAAAAAAAAAAAAATCTTAATAACTTCCCCCTAAATTAGTTAAATGAATTTTCCAGGCATTCAGCTTGATAATGAGACAAAGATGGCCTTGTATCCATTTGCATCAAATCACTGGATTAACACTCTCATCATCTCTTCCAAAGAAGCATTTCTCTGACACATGAACTAATCTTAAGCCTGGAAAACATAAATCAGTACACGTTAGGAATAAGGAAAACTATGCCATTGTCACCCTTTCCTCCTCTACTATCCTTTTTGGTATTGCCCTTTTTAAAGCTGTTTTTAATCTTCCTGCTCTGTATTTTACCAGAACTTGAATTTATATCCCAAAAGGCTCCAGCCCTCATCAAAGGCTCCTGGCCCTCAGCAAAATAAAATGCTGTTCCTTACTGATCCACTGAACAGATGCAGCAGAGACAGCAAAAA
This sequence comes from Oxyura jamaicensis, assembly GCF_011077185.1. NCBI lineage: Eukaryota > Metazoa > Chordata > Aves > Anseriformes > Anatidae > Oxyura > Oxyura jamaicensis. The sequence continues at coordinate 5,239,600 of NC_048926.1, read as the reverse complement.
GGAAAACATTTATATTGCCCTTGTGCTGCTCTAAGCTTTTCACAAAAGCATCAGTGCTTGGGAGATTTTCTTTTGGGGAAGAATCTGATTAATTTACCCATGTCAAATAACACTGTGCTTCAGCAGAGATACCAAAGATTTCATTAGGATGAGACCTGTCCTGCAGACATCACATCTGGCCCAGTGAGAAAATATCTATTCTTCTACTTTTTTGTTTGTTTGTTTGTTTGTTTTTGCTTTAAAATTATTTCCACATGGGTGTTAAGCAAGTGAATGTTGAGCTAATTTAACCAGTTCATTTCTATTTTGATCAGCAGGATCTAGCCAGAAAAAAATAAAAATAAAAATAAAAAATCAGCTTCTATTACCATGGTTTCCCATTCAAACTTTTGACCAAAAAATTCCATATTGCTATACCCAACCCATGACATCCTCAGCTCTTCCCAGGAGCTGAACAATTTTTATCTGATTTACCTGATAACATCTGACTCTGTATGCACAGCTTTTCATGAGCACAACTTTACTGACAAGCACTTTCAAGATCAACATTTCTTATGCAGGGCATAAGAAATACATAAGAATACACTTCTTGATGTATATTAACAATTATAAAACCTGATTTCATACCAAAACCAAAGCAATATCAAATCCATCTTAACTAAAGTGGAAGAAAGTACTATTTAACTCACTTCACAAAGCAATCAAGTGAACAATCTTGTAAAGCATCCTAAGAGGAATGAAACTTTAGAGAGATACTGCAGAGACAAGGGGTGAAAACTGAATAAAGGTCTGAGTCACCATCTCTAGAAGTCAAGAAATGTGTAGATTTAGAACTTAATAGCATGGGCTAGTTGTGGACTTCAGTACTTACAGTACTCTTCTACATTCCTAGGGAATGAGGTGTGAATGACCTACACCTTATTCCTGGAATTGTACTTCTAGAGGACAGGATTGACATTTATTTACTTCTAGACACCAAGATCCTCACCTGATCACCATGACCTTTGAAGATAATTCAGAGGGGCTTCATAAGGAATTTTGAATAAGGCAACCTGTGGCAGACACCCATAAAGCTACCCATGATGAATTGTTCTCTATTCCTGACCCATAAACTCACAATTGGCTCATCATCTGCTCTTAGGCAGCACTCCACGTTTCCACTGTTCTCTCCAATCACAGGTAGCTCCCCCTTCTCACAGTCTTTGCCTGTCCTTCCTAGAGAGTCTGTATCCATTCATGGCAGAACTCCAGGCATGTGCATTATCCCACCATAACTCATGACCCCAGTGAGATAGTAGTCCTACAACTGCACGCAAACTTCTTACCTCCTCCTACTTGTTCCCCATGAAGCATGCAGTAGTATACAGGCACTTCAGAGATGCACCCTGTCATGCTGATCTCCCAGATCAGCATGCAAAGTCTGAAACAAAACAAAAGTATGCAATTCTGCCATTCCGCTGTACTGCAGGCACTGCCTTACTGACATATACTTGAGGTGTATCTTCTTAAATCCTGTTTTGTTCATTAGGAGGTCTCTTGTCTAAATCGTCCTGCAAACTTTTCTTGCCAGGCTGGTCCGCCACGTCCTCACTTGAACCTCTAGGTTCATCATCTCTCATCCTCACAGAGGGTCCCGTGGTCATGAAAACTACAGCGCTGTTGCCAACATCAGTTGCACAACCTGTCTGTGATGTTCAGGATCCCTCTGCTCTGCCTCCTGCACTTCCCCCTCAGAATCAAGGATGAAAGCACATCTCACCAAGAGAGTAAATGAGAAAAATACCTGGGTCCACAAGACCTTGATTATTGCCCCCAGAGTCTTATGCCAGCTCAGATGCCTCACATTGCAGAAATGTAAACTACACAAGCAGTGCTTCACCCTGAACTTTGGCTCTGCTATACAAGACAATTACAGTTTTCAAAAGGGCTGAAAAAAGTTCCAAGGGGAGCTGAACTCTCTTAGAATTGCTTAAAAATATCCAATTGTATTTATTCTGCCTCAGGTTAAATGTCAGAAATTGTATGTGACTCGCTTGTAAAAGTCAAGACATTGTAAGTGAAAACAGAGCTCTCAGTACTCACCTATAAATCACAGATCTGCAAGTCTTCACATAGGGCAGCTATTCCACAGCAAAAAATAATGAAAAAGAAAATTCCTTGGTTCTCATATTTCTTCTGGAAAATTTACACATGAAATCTATCAAAACTGGTATGAACTGAGATCATTTTGAGACAATATGGAAACATCCCTTTAATCTAAGCTATTTCAAACAGTGAAGGTAAATGGATTTTGAAGTTTTATATGGAAAATACTTTATTGTAAATTAGCCCTTTTTATTAAGAAGAGCCAGAGATGAATCATTAATTATTAGATACGTATTAGGTCTAAATTAGGACTGAACAGAAGGAAAGAGAAGGTCACAGAACACGTGAGTAGTCCACACATAGGTAATAGTGTTGACATTATTTCTGGTGAGGAGCTCTGGTGTGGTCTTGTCACTCATGAATAAATTAGGAAGTATATAATAATAAAAAATAAGTCCACCAATAAGATTTTCTGTTGGGGAGGAAAACACTGTCCTACGCAACTCAAATACAAACATGCATTCATACACATATGCATGTACATGTATGCTTATGTTTAAGTATGCATGCATGTCTACCTTCATTGGTTGCATTTATTGTATTATCATTTAAATCCAGAAATAAATCTGAACCAGTCTCCTAGGGTCTAAACAACTGCAGTCAGATATATATATATTAATTATTATGTATGTGTTTACATACATGCACACTTATATGTGTATATACATATATATGTGTTTATAAAAACAATTTTATGAGGGGGATCCTTCAGATAGTGCATGTGCCTGTATAGATTCACCATAACCCATGAAGCCATCTCCATATTTGTATCCATGTGTCACTAATTCTTGTCCAGACCTGCTCAAATTCTGGTTGATCTCCTCAAGCCTTGTGAGAGAAATGTAGAGCTTAGAGCCACAAGTACAATGAAAAAAAAAAAAAAAAAAAAAGTCTCCTTATTAATGACCCATTCCTGCTCACATGGTACTGCGATTGATTATAGAGGGAGTTGGACTTGGTTCTCAATAACCTCACATACACATTGATTAACAAAGAGTAGACTAGTTTCCCAGACCTACTTATTAAAATAAAACCAAAAAAAAAAATGAAATGTAATCTGCCTTGTGGAAAAAGTTAACCAAGAAAGAAGTTTATGACAACAAAATGAATATCAATTAGAAGAAAAACAAAACAAAACAAAACAAAACAAAACAAAACAAAAAAACAAGAAAATAACATAGAGCTTTTTTTTTTTTTTTTTTTTTTTTTTTTTTTTTTTTTTTCCTCCCTCTGTGTTTCTTTCTTAAATAGCACATCAGCTGTCATCTTTCCTCACTTGGAAACCCTAAACCCCAAGAGATCTTGCTTACTTGAGTAAATTAATTATTTAGTGAGTGATGGATTACATGACACAGAAGTAGCTAAAATGCCCCAAGGAGATGATGAAAGAGTAAAAACTATGAAACCATCTTTGGATGAAGAGAACAGAAAATAGGCCCGTTGTTTCTAAGCTTAGTCCCATGTGAAGGCTCTGTTCCTTCTCAGGGCAGTCTATTGCATACAGCAGTCTCCCTATTTTGAAATTTTGCATTCAGATTGGGTTTATTCTGCATGTTATGTTCCCAGAGTGATATTAGTTCTATACTGAATAGAGTTTATCTTCTTGGGTGATAATGTCCAAAGCATGTTTGTGACTAAGATTTCTCACAGAGGGTTCCAATTTCTGCCCAATTTGAAGAATGCACCCCTCAATTTGCTTGATAAAAAAAACAGTCAGCCATGAGTATTTACATTATATGTGATTTACACTGTATACCCATAAAAGGACCTTGAGAGTCAAGCTGATATTTGATTTTCTAGCTGCTTTTGCTGTTGAATAGGAATTATTTTGCTGGAAAGAATAGGAATTATTTTCCTAAAGTAGCTCTGAGTTTTCTGCATTAAAAAAAGCACTGAGTAAGCACTAAGAAACATCAGGTAATTAATAACTATAGGTAATTACTCAGAAATCCCCACAGGATATGTCACTGACTGGGTAAAATACTTAAGAAAGGTAACCACAGCCTTCCTGAAAAGTTCTACCTTAGTTAGATCTGACGTGCAGGGAGATGGAAGAACACCTCTGGATAAGCTACAAAAAGTAGCAGGTCACTTGGTAAGAAGTCTAGAAGCTACAATCCTGTGAAAGCAATATCAAGAAGCCAGTGACCTGTATAACTAAATTAAAATGGAGTCTTAAAGGTGGGTGTATGAAAGATGTATCTTAATAAAACAGAGGAAAGGAAATAAGGGTTGATGGCTGCTGTAAATCCCCACTGACCCAGGATCACAAAACATATCCTTGGCTCAACTCCTTGAGGCATCACAAATTCCCCTAGAGTCCCAGGGGGATCAGAGGTTTTGAATAAAGGATCCAAAATATGGAAACTGATACATCCTATAACTGATCCCTGCTTCAGACATATCAACACTTCCTGTGACATTAATAATGCAGAATATTGTGGCCTGTGGGATGGATAGATTTGGTAAGGAATTCTGTAGCACAAATTGTAGCTTAAATGCACTTCTTGGTGCATTGGAAAGAGGCTGAGAAAGAAATCTTCAGTTTTTGCTTAAGACTCACATTCCATGGGAATGTCTACAGTTAAATGCATACTTTCAGGTCTGTTTAACTAGAATTAGAAGTGAGTGCATATTGTCCCTGGCTAAACTGATTCATCAATAAATTGTTTGATGCTAAGAGAAAAAAGTGAATCTTGACCAGGGTTCTACTCTCTGAAGAGTATTGTTATCTGTATAGGCACTTATGTGTAGGCTGCATTGTTTTGTCAATTCTTTCTACAGGAATTAGTTATGTGACAATTTTGTGCAGTCCATAAACTCTCCATCACAATCAATGAATACCATGAAAGGCCAAATTAGGAAGTTGTAGTGGATAGTGGAACACATGATGGTAATGTGATAGTGCATTATTTCTTGTTAGCACACAAAGATAACTGTAGTGAATTTTTTAGTTTTATTTTCAAATAAACACCAGAATTGCAGTGGTATATTCATTTCTTTCCTCTTGCTTTAGGAGTTACAAGAAGGACAGCACTGATGAGTAGGTTATGGTGGAAGAAAAGCCTGGAGTTCTGCTGTCAGACTGCATTTATAATTTTGTGCAACCTTTTTTTTTTTTTTTTTTTTTTTTTTTTTTTTTTTTTAAGGCAACCTGTTCTAGGATCTTAATATAGACATATATTTTTCTCTAAAAACTAGTAACATTTTTCCCATACTTTTCTCTGTTTCCATATATAAGACATTAAATCTAGTAAAATAAAGAAGTCAGGAATAAAAATAGCATTGTTTGCTCTAGAGAAACACTGCAACAAGATGAGATGATATCACCAGGTTAAACACTTTTACCTTGAATTGGGCATGAATAATTCAAGCCTTCAAATTATTGTTCAGCCACATAACCTTGTCTGTCAGTCAGCAAAGGCCACTCTTTCTGTCCCTGTCCAAATTTAATAGGTGTTGATACCCCTCTTTCCCACTCTACCTTTTCTGTCTGAAACTTAAATTTACATGGACATGCTGCTTAGCTGCAGCAACTTGTGTCTGCGTGGGTCTCCACCTGACAAACTTTGTCTCTTCCTATTTCATCAGTGGCTATTAACAATCAAGATACATGAAGGCTTTGCTGATAGTGCATTATTCAAGTAATAATGAAATGTCTTGCTTGAGTTTGCTTCTTTCACAAAATAAAAAATCCAATGTAAAATTATTTGCGAACTGTAACATCACCAAATGATACAGTGGTTGCAAAATTTACAAAGAAGACACAACCTATCTCGTAAAAATTTGCAATTGTTATTTCTTTATTTCTTTAAAAACACTGCTGGGATCCAAAGAGTAGTAGTGATAACCTTTCAATTTATAATTATTCCAGGTTTAGATTTTATATAAAGTACAGCCAAGAAAAATAAATGAAATAGATAGACAAACGAGAACTAATGTTTTTAGGATTTACATTGTTTTACATTGAAACAGAAAATCTGATCCTATTCATGTTCTTGTGAACATGAGCTGAAAACAACAACAACAACAACAACAACAAAAAAAAAAAACCTACTAGTTTTTGGCTCAGATACAACACACCAATCAATTAACTTGCATGATTTGAATATAAGATGACATAAAACTGTTTGTTGTTATGTTTGTACAGCAATTCTCATAATAGGGTCCTGGCCCACCACTGGGATTCCTGAGCACTATTGACAATGACACAATAAAGACCTTATCTCAAGTATCTCTTGTATGTCAGAGCAAATTCGCAAGAAATCAAAGGCAACAAATCAAATCCGAATTAGGATTTGCATCAAGACAAAAAGGAAAAAGAAAAAAAAAAAAAAAGGAAAAAAAAAAACAAAACTGTCCTATCTCTGTGTATTAGTGCCTACAAACTATGTTCAGCTCTCCACATTTCAGCTTTAAAATATCTTTAAAAAAAATATTTATTTATTTATTTATTTTCCCCTCCTCTTGCATTTAGAATGGCACAAAGGCAGGGAGGAATATAGCCAAGTATGATTTCTGTGATTTATGCCTTTATCTGGTTCAACAGCCTGGGGACTTCAAGGGTCATCCAGTTTATCTCAACTAGGGCAGTAACACGACCAAGGATACCTTTAGTTCTGGTTATCCCCAGGATTAGAAAAGAAGCGAGAGATTTTTCACCTGTTTTAGGCAATGACACACCCCAGGTTGGTTAAACCCTGAAATATGTCTCAGTTGTCTTTTTCCTGATCCATTTATACTGGCTGTGCACTTCCTCTGCCACTTCTGGCAAGTCCAATTCCTTTGGGGTTTTAACCAGAGAGTGGTTCTGGCTCTTCAGACTCAATGCAATAGAACAACAAAGCTGTAGTGAAAGTTTTTGCAGCTTCCCTTCAGTGCTTTTACTGGCAAATAAAATAGGAGACAATCTGTATTACAAAATACTTCACTGGTCATTTAAAGACCCAACTAAATTATTAGTTTGTAAACACAGTTTTAACCTATATTACATGGCTTGTAATAACAGTTGTAAATTTATAAGCCTATTTGGAAACAATTCAAGTCAGAGATGAGGAGGTGAGCATTGTGGGAGAGAGAGTAAAAAGGTACAATGCTTGGCTTGAAGATGGAACTCCAATTTTTTCCAAAACAGCAGAGAAGAGTAATAAAATATTTTTGTTGTTGTTTCAAAGCCTTCTCACAGCCTAGCCAATGAAGATAAAACATACAATCCAGTCTTGCATTTTTTGTTTGGGACCACCTGTTAGGGAAAGTATTAAGTTCATCACCTCCTGATGTCTTCAGTTTCAGGCTGGATGATTTTTATGTATGTAGGTTTGGTGTGTGTGTGTGTGTTTAAGCTATACTACAAGCAAATTTAGGTTTGTGGCAAAAGGGAAATGGGATAAGATTACTTCAATTGTCAACCCACTCAAGATTCAAACTTTTGGAGTTCTGACCTTACAGCTGCCATACAGGTCAATTGAAAGCCATTAAGCCAAGGTAAAATGGTGTCATCAAAATTTCTTAAATTAATATTTAGGCTGTTAAACCCCCTGGCTGAAAAATGAAGACCAAAAAGCTCTATCAGACCTCAGAGACCCCAACTTACTCTTCAAACATCCCTCATTCAGTTGTTAAACTTCAGTGTTTGAGGCCAATGGAGTGGTCCACTTTTACATTAATGATAACAAATTCAGCCCCTTAGTATAAAAATTTGCATTTAAGTGCTTTTCTCAAAGGAAAATAAAATTGCACATGATGAAATTAGAACTGATGTTGTGTTTCTAAATAAAAAGAAAATGCTCAGTGTGTGACTTCATAGACAAAACAGTGAAGATGACTGCCATGGTTAAATAATAATGAGAAAGCTTCATTTTTGGTTTCTGTATGTCATGTTAGACCTGTAGATTAACTTGAGATGCAAGAGTGAATTTTCTCTAGAGAAACCAAGCTTTCTTTATAGTTTATCATAATGCTTAAGGTGTAACTAAAAGTAGACACCATTGTCAAACAGCTGTCAAGATGGTGGAAGCAATAGCAATTAGAAATACAGAAGGTGAGCTAGAAAAAACAGGAACAAAAAGTCACCTAAAATACTAAATGGCAAAAAAAAAAAAAAAAAAAAAAAAAAATTATTCAAGGAATAGACAAGGGTTCAAAGAAAATAATTTTGATTTGTAGCTAAAACTGAAAGAGTAGGAAAAAGGGAGAGAATATAAAGTTAAAAAAAAAAATGTTAAAAAAATAAAATAAAAAAGAGTGAAAAAAAAAGTCTGAAATCAGAAGAAGGGAGTGGAAAAAGGGGACAGAATAAATATATTTGTCATCTGTATGACCCAAGCTTATGACCCAACCAAATACCACATAGATTGCATGAAAGACAGAATTACCAAAAGAGGAAAAGTACAAGTAATGGAAGTAAGGAAACATTATAGTTACCTGTGTAAGGGCATAAAAAGTTTAGGACAGAAGCACACCATGAAGCATGAAAAGCCTTCAGACTAGCACAGCTTCCAAAGCCTCTTCTATTTAAAAATAAAGTAGAGATGAAGCAGTGAACCAAAACAAGGATAAAATTACAAAACCTCAGCCTCTGAGGAATCATCACCTTTCAATTAAAAATAAAAGCCCAGACTTAATGTATGTCCCTTGAGCTGGAAACGTAAGCACTGAGATGTCGAGCTTCAAAATCTCCCATTCACTGTTAATTTTTCTTTTTCTTTTTACTACATTATCAGATTGACCTTAATGTTCTGGTCTTGAGTTATTTTTCCCCATAAGTATTGATTATTTCTGCACTTTGATGAGGAATGGCATACATCACACCTTAACTTTTCAATAACATTTTATTCTTCCCTGTACATTGTGCGGGCCTAGGGCTTATTTCCATCACACCATCCAAAATGTCCATAATTTGTCAACTGCTTGTGGATTTTTCCATGATTCTCACCTCTGCATTGTCCAATTGTCTAGCACACATACACAAATTCACCTTCACAACCTCTCTGGAAGGCAGGGTAGATTTTTTAATTCTGTTTGAATCTGATATTGAATCAGATAAGCCACTGGATGTTATTGATATGCAGTGCTATTCCTGAGTCTGTTTAAGGCAAAATCAATCAATCAGTCAATCAATCAATCAATCAAAGAAGCTTCTCTGTTAACTTAATTGGACTTTGAATCACCCTGTCTGTCAAGAAATTGCCATCATTTGGTTTACAACCATAGAATTCTTTGGTTTACACCAGCTCAGAATACTTATGAGTTGGCCAGTGGAATACTAATGTTGTTATTTTATGCTGTGCAATACTTAAGGAAATGTTGAAAGTTAGTTCAATAATAATAAAATCTAACTAGTACTCTAACAAAAAACTTTACCTGAAAGATGTTTTGGGGCAGTAAGACCAGCCAGGAGGAGTTTGCATGCAGCCTCCCTGTTCTGAAGATAAACTGCTGACCTTTCAGTTTGTTTGCTCTAGCAAGATAATTGTTGAGTTCACCCTTACAGACACTACTTAAGAGACTAAATTCAGGACGGCCTCGTCTAACCCCATCACTCTGAATTGCTTGAAAGAAATGAGTGCTTACAAAGTGATGCACCTGGCCATACGTGACAAGGTTAACTCTTCGCATATCACATGACAGCTAGAAATCATCTTACCTAACACACATGTCTAGAAGCTGGTTGTTTAAGTTAAACCAGGTGTCTGTGCTCTCTGTTGTCACATGAAAGACAGACATCAGAAAAGAGTGACTTATCTGAAGTGAGGTGCCTTGCTCCAACACAACTTCTCTTACCATGGATTATGTGATACTGGTCCATTATAAATAGTACAAATACATTACTCCAGAGTACAGTTTTGTCCTTTCCCTTTAAAACCTCTTCCTCTTTTAAATTATGCTTTCTATGCTGTTCACACAAATAGAAAATAAAATGACTAAACAAACCTGCTTGTACTTACATAAAATATTATTCTCTGTTTTGATTAGGGCTTGCTTTCAAATACTGATTTAACCATAGCTGTTGATAAAAATTCAGTGGAGTCTGTTGTCTTTAAGGAACCTTGAATTTAGCGTAGGGATGGCTTGCACTTCTAATTAGGGGAACTCTGGCATCTGGTCAGAGTTTAATTTGCATATCTTAAAATAGTTAATATATAGTGGCATTCAAGCTGGGGCTAATCATCATGGTCTGCCCATACAAATGATATGAGTGAAAAATGTGTCACTTAATGAACCAGAATCAAACCTCAGTTAAATCAATGTATAACATATGCAAACAACTGTCCCTGACTTTAATAGGGTTACTCTGGATTTACCAGTGGTGCAACAGATTGAGTTCTGTCCCATTATATTGCATTAATTATATATTGTCATTACAATCTAATTATCTTCCTGATTGTCTTCTGACTATCACAAAGGTATCTGTACTCCCAAGCCCAATCCTCCTTGTCATCCACACTCATTAATATTAGATAATAGCAGAATTGGTGTCTGTCAAAAATCTTTTTTTTTTTTTTTTTTTTTTTTTTCTTATTAAGCCTAGCATTTTGTAGCTCGTTGCAGAACCAAAGGATTTGTTGTTCCCTCAACTTTCTTAACAAATGGAATCTACAAAGCATTAGTGTCCCACATAGAGAGGTATTTGTTTCTGGTAGAGAGCAGGTAGGGGAGTGCTTGAGGGTACTGGTTAAATAAGCTTATCCTGCAACACACTGTAGGGATATATGTGAAGGTGAAAAAGTCAGACAGAAAACCAAGTTTTTCAGCATTGCTTGTGTAATTCTCCTTCAGCACCTACAGCTGATGCTGCCCAGTTCCTCAGCAGTTTCTCCATTACTGGAGGATGATCCCAGGGCAGTATGAAAGCATACAGGAAGAAAATATTTTTGGGAAAAACTGTGTAAATGATGAGAAAGGAAAAGGTGTGTAAGGGGTCACAAGAACAAAAAGAGCAATGTTATTCTTTGCCTAAGCAAACCTATTAGCAAGGAGAGCATGTGAGCAAACACAGCAACGTAATGCTTGACATAAAAGGGGATCAGTTTTCAAACCAATGTAAAAGTTGTCTTATCCTGCCCCACTTTCTTTCCTCCTGGAAAATAAATAAATAAATAAATAAGTGGTGGGGAGGGGAGGAGGGAGCTAAGGGGAGTGAATCTCTGTAATTTTATACATATATATATATATGCATATGTTATAACCTAACATATTTAAGATAAAATGAAAATATTACACATAATATGAAGCTTCTGATGCATGCCACAAAGTAACAGCTGAAATCAGTGGAGCTGCTCTGATATAAAGCTGTACTATCAGAGTGGTGAATAGGACTTAGGTTTATGCAGTGATGGGCTTTTAAGCTCGCAGAAGCAGGAAAATCAGAGCTGAGCAAGTTTAATGAAGTCTTTCTGTATATGTGTTTTGAAATTCAGGAGCTGGTCTTATAACTAGAAAAGCTGCCTTAATGAAAACAGGGAAGGGAAGATCACAGACAGATTTATTTCCTATATATTTACTGTATTTTTCAGTTATATATATTTAATTTCATAACCCCAAGAGTAATAGCAGGAGCAAATATTTTGCTAAGCTAATGTATTATTAATCGGAGAATAAAGTCAGGGAACCAGACAACTTTGGCACCTTATTCTAAGACCACATGAAAAACACTACGCATAAATGACAGGCAAAATAAGAAACCTGGCAGCTTATTGAGCATAGAACATGATGTGTTGCAAAACTGGGAAGCAGCCTTGATTTATCCAGTGGAACATGACACTTCCTATAGGCCAGCATTGGCTTAACATTAATTAAAGCTTCTTATGAAAGTGTTATCTATCCCCCCCCCCGCGCCCCCACCATTGTTCTCATGGTCTATAACATATTTCTCTGGAAAGCTGCAGTTGGTGGATATGCATTAACCTGAATGACAGACCCAAATAGCTGACTACAAATGTCAGAAAGTGTGTCTGCTCTTAGTAATCAAAACAGAGACTTCTCCTTTATTAATAATCCTGTGCAATTTCACTGAAAAACATGTTAAATGTGTGGCCTTCAGAAAGTCACTAAGAGGTTGAAAGAATGATGGATTTTAAAGAACAAAGTAAAGATGAGAAAGACATCATAGCATTATTATTATTATTTTTTCTCCCTCTGACAATTCATTTCCTGTCCATGAATATGCAAAAAAGAAAGAAGTCTCTTTATTTTAAACATAAATTGACAGTATTATGACAACATTTTGCCTGGATCTTTGAAATTCAAAATACAAAACTGGCCTACTCTTGAATGACACACATGTGCACTGCATTGCCACTGCTTCCTGCCTGAATAATTAGTGCTCTTTGTATTCATGTAACATGGTTTAAACGATAATTTCATTCTCTATGCTCATACAGCAGTTAGCACAATGAAGAAAAATCCTTAAAAACAAACAAAACCCCCTACCTGTGACTAACATTTATCTTGCCTAATTCTAGCCAATTTTAATTATGCATTTCTAGGCATAGGTTACTATTTAAACTGTCTCCACAGTCAGAGAGAGCAACGTACTACCAGAGAGAAATTCACCCCATCCTCAAACAGACATTTAAGACATGTGAGATGAATCACTCTCTGAAGAAATGTTGTTCTTTCATTTATTTAGAGAGGAAATTTAGGTGACTACCTTAATTAAGTTACTAAATTTTATATAGTTAAGTTAGGTGGCATGAATCCCAGATGAAAGGAGGAACATTAAAAAGTTAATTACCTTTTTAATTAATTTATTTATGTATTTATTTATTATTTTATTTTATTTTATTGTAAATCTGGGCCAAAAAATCCGTGCCTGGGATCCATGTGTAATTCTGTTGTGAACAGGAATGCAAGGCAGGCACGATACAAGTTCTAAAATAGAAAGAGAGCCATTTAAAAAAAAGTGATTTCCATGGACTTAATAACAACCTGGGACAAGTATAAAAGTTAGATTGTAGTACAAAATCTATAACATACCTATATCATTCAGGAATTGTTTTAGATTTCTAAATAGAATGTATTTTGTTGGGAATGCCACTCAATAAAAGCATAAGTTTTTGCCAATATATATTTCAGTTTCTTCTCAAGACTTTGAGGAAGTGGTCTGGGATATAATCACAAAATCTAAATTCCAGTCAAGTCCATGTACTAGTGAAAGAGAAATCTTAGAGATCTAAATATCTAATTCAGAGAGCTTGTGGAAGGTGTTGGTGAGATGGTGATGCAGAGCAATTTAAATTCACAGAACATAACCTTTACACCCTTCATGACCCAATATCCCAATTTTTAAGATAAGCACAGTGATACTTATTTCCTCTGCAAGAGTGTTAAAAGCTTATACTCTAATTCCCAACATTTGCTCTTAATATAACTTGTACAGGAACAGTTTCAAAAATAAAAATTATTATAAATTATTAATGCAATTATATTTTTGGAATGTGTCTTTTAGAACAGCATGAACTAGTAAAGAATAAATATCAATTCATATATTGAAAAGGCACAGTGTATTAAAAAAATACCAGTTTCATTTATCATTATATTTATCTATAAGCTACCTTATGAAATAGTTCACCAGCTCTGTGAATAACGATATAAATTCCTTTCTGATAGACATAGACCATTGAAATGAAAGGATTTCAGTTTTCAGCATTAATTCTTCCCCCAAACACCAATATTACCCACTAAACCATGTCCTAAGTACCATAATAGAGACATGGAAGGCATTTTATTCTAAGACACTGAAAATTCATCTTGCAGTGACTGAGTGACTGCTGAAGTCAACCTCCAGAGCAAGCATTTATATCTCCACCTCTAACCTCTCTCTCTCTCTCTTTTTTTTTTTTAAAAAAAGAGGATAAAAGTCTTTTTTTTTTGGCACCTGTGTTGAAGCAGAGGAAGAGAGCGAAGGTGAAGGAGTAGGTGAAGATGAAGTGTTAATTAGTTAGCAGGGAACCACAATCCCCATTCCCCATTCTCCTGCACTGCTTGGATGGAGGAGGTAGACAAGGATGGATGGTCCAGACTGCTTTTGATCTCTGACAATTTCTATTATCTGAAACATCCCAGGCAAAAGAGTTCCCTGGCTTAATTCCTCTGTTTATATTTAGAAAAGCCCATGAAGAAATAGGTACTAAGAGTATGGTGATGTTGCAACACATGAGCAATAATTATTCTTCTAAATAAGACAAATCTGGAACAAATGTGTGGTATCATGACTTGGCAGTGGAGAAGATCTCTCCAGTAAACCTGTGTTTGTTCCTTGAGCAAGATCTGAATTTTCTTGCCACATAGCTGAGTATGTGTGAAGCTGCATGCTGATCCACACTTTGGAGCAACCTTAGCAACACACATTGCTGTCTGACCAGAAGGTTGTTTCTCAAAATCTATATCTTTCAGGTTTTTTGAAGACAAATCTTTTTTTTCCTTTCCTTTACTCTTCCCCTCGTGTAAATGTATATGGAAAAGGCAAGAATAAATTAGTCCTTCTATTTTATAGTATATAATTTATATTGTAGCAATTTGAGAAAAGGAAATGACTCCACTCTATTGTTACCTGTAAACTGGCACCTTTTTTACTAATAGCTAAAAAGATTCAACCTTCAAGGAGAAATTATGTTCCTCATTCTTTCTTTTTGGATGTGCAAAATGTTAAATCAACCTTTTTGCTTTGGAGAATATACATGATCTTTAAATTACAGACATCAGCAGGATTATCCTCAAAACAAAAGAAATAAAAAAATGCACCAGGCTAATAAGGAGTCTGTGTAATAGATAGAAAATATAAAATAAAATGTCTGCAAAATAACCTTGTGATTTTTTTAGTCAAAGGATCAGACTCACTTGGAATTATCCCATTAATGCATATTTACAGGGAAAGAGGCAAATATATATGCCACGGGAAAATTAGAGCTACTTAATGTACAGCTAAGAATTAGTTGGGGAGGGGGACATCTCTGATGAGGGAGATAGAGCAGGAAAGAAAAAAAAAATGTCTTAGTTTTACAGTGATGTTTCCTGTCACCCTTTTCCCTCCATCCCTTGACTGAATGTAACCATTAATTGTGTGAATTGAACAGTTGCTATGGCTAAATTGGACAGGAACCTCGGGAGGTCAAAGCATTCCTGCTTGTTAAAGCTACTGACACGTTTTATGGTTTTACAAAATGTCAGAGTCCATCACACAGTAACCCAGCTGTTGAAGATTCTGTCTCTCGTAAAACACTCATAGATAGCTGCCTTATGAAACTTTCAGGTATAACCTCGAATCTACAACTGAGTCAAAAATTCCCCCTCCTTTTCTCACTCCCTGTTACATTTTTGCTTATGAGCTTGTCAGAAGCCAGTTGAAGTTTCTTTTCCTTTCTATTACATCAATTGTTACTTTCAGTCAGAGCTGTAGGTTCACAGATCTTGAGCGACGGCAACCTCTATTGCTTTCCTACCACTGCAACATCTTAAATGGGTGGAAAGGGGCAATTAAATTAACCACTAGGGTTTAACAATTGTTATTCAGCATCTGCTGCATGTCTATGGCCATGCACAGCAGTCTTCTTTCCAAGGGAAATGCAGAATTGTGCAGTAGTTGGAATCCCAACGAAATGAGGCCTCTCTGAAAAATGCTGTGATGGCAACTTCACTTCATTCTTCTTTTTGAAGCTCCAAGATAGTAAAGCTCCAAAGGGGATTCATACAACAGAAAAAACAGAGTGATATTTTAAGCACAGCCCTAAATTATAATGTCTCCAGTCAACAACATAAAACAACTGGTTCTGGATTAACAAATCTTGATTTTATTTATATATTTATTGTATGAGATAACAGCAGTTTCAATATTCCATCAGATAAAAACTCTGTTTGTGTTTGTCTGTAAACACACTTAATATATCATTTTGGTTATAGTAAACTATACCAAGGTTTAGAAGGCCCTACCAAGAATGGAGTTCCATGGTTCAAGATGTTGTTCTTATATGTGGACAAAGATAGAAGGACCTTTCATTTTCTAATTGTACATTTGAACAAACTATGATGTCTTTGGCATATTGTAGACCTGCAGAATCAAGATTTCTAATCATTTTTATATTGGCCCCCAATATATATATTTATATATATATATATAAATTTCAAATCTAATTAATATGATTTATTTTATTTTATTTTATTATTTTATTTTATTTTATTTTATTATTTATTTTATTTTATTATTTTTAAAGGCACCCCTTTAACAAATGTCAGAGTAATATGTTATAAAATATATATATATATATTCACTACCATTTCACAACTTCCTGACAAGGCATTAAAAGGGCTCTATAGTTAATATCTTTATACTGTGACTATAGTGTGACTATTAGGAAGGTCCATTATCCTCTCCATTATGATAATGAAAAAATAGAGAAATGGTTTGTTGCAGTCCCATACAAAGCCTGGTGTAGAGGATATGTCCATCAGCTAAGTGTGCTTCCATGTTCCAGGAGCTACATATAAAATAGAAATCTAAACAAGACCACAGTATGCTCCTGAACATTGTGCCATGTTCAGTTGTATTTAATGAAGTCATGGTAGTTAATTGCTAACATTTTTCCTGACATGGCTTTAGCCCATGACAATTTATCTCAATATGCTAGATATTTAGACATAGGTGTAGCATGTCAATATTTTAGACATAGGTGTAGCATGACAAGGTAATGTCCCCAACAAGAATCTGACCACATGGATGTAAGAGGAAAGCTGGTTTAGCCCCAAAGGTGCAAGTTGCTACAAGGGTAGGGAGACTTGAGTGTGAGACCCTTTATGGAATAGTACAGATACATCCCAGTATCCAAGCAAGCTCCAAGTTAATAAGATTAAAGGATATATTTTCACATCACATCTAGGCATAATTAGTAGTAAAAGGATCAATTTTTCCCTAGGAAAAAAAAAAAAAATCTCCTTAAAATGGCAGCTGTTGAGAAGCTCCTGTGAACTGTAACAGAGGAAGAGCTATGGAATGAATCACCTGATAATCTTTCTCCAAACATGTGTTTTTCTATATTTGTTGAGTCAGAGTATATGGGACACTAAATTGAATATACCCTATTTTCATTACTACTATTATTTTTAAGATCAGCATGTGTATATGTGCATGGTAGGTCTGTCTGTAGGAAAAAAAAATAACAACCAACCAACCAAACAAACAAACAAAAAACAATGAAACATTACCAGGCATTATAGAACATGCAGAAATGTCTGCAGAAGAATGAGTCTTTGTGTGCATGAGTTGTAATCATAATCAGTCACACTATATTTCTGCCTTGGGGTACACAATCTGAAAGAAAGGTTGAGAACCACTGTTATAGATAATCCTCTGTAATGATTTTCCGTTCTTCAGGACAATCTTGACAACAGCACCTTGCCCTAGGAAAGTTTTCTTTGATCCATTTTGTGACTGAAATACAAATTCCCTATTTTTGGTATGCCTCTCTTCAAACTAATGATCTCTGCAATAAGGATGTCCTGCCCAGGAATGGTTTCTCTAAACAGATTAAAAGAAATAACACTAAAACTCAGGATCAGGAATTTAGTATGAAAGGTGGGAGGGTGCTTGGTCTTTATTTGCTTTCCTTTCTGCCTTTTTAAAGATGCTGACATGTCCTGTTACGCACGTCCTCTATTTGATAGTATTTCACTTATCAAGGACATAAGCAAATGAGCATTGTTAGCAGCAAGCAAGATCTGAGGATTTTTAAGGCAAAATGCTTCATTACAGAGGCAATTTTCATGAAAATATTATGTAGAGTAGCATATAATTTCCGATTAATGTACATACAAAAATCCCAAGCTGTTACCAGGCCACAGAAATCAGCTAAAGTTATCTAGAGTTTGGAGAGAGATATATGTCTTTTTTGTAAATGTGTTTAAGAATCTGATAAACTTGTCCACTGCTGATATAGCTACACAAAAAGAAGCATGGTTGCAAGTACTAGATAACTGAATCCCAATCAGATATCCTAAGTGAGCACCTTGGACCATTTGAGATGTGAAATGCCATATAATACTCAAGACAATTGCATGCATATGACAGATTTAACAAAGAATCATAAGACACCACACGCTTCTTTAGGGTAGCAGCAGAAGGCCAAATGAAATATTTTACTCAGTCAGAATGGCAGTGTACACCTCCATTTAGGCAACCAACCCCTTCCATTTATAGCCTAGCTGTACTTTTCCATAATGATACATTTCTACAATCTTTTGTCTTACAAATACAAATATAAAATACTAAAACAAACTGGCTATCCTACCCCACAGGAACTTCCTAACTTTGAGCTTTTTTTTTTTTTCCTTTTTTCTTTTTTTTTTTTCCTTTTTTTTCCTTTTTTTCCTTTT
>NC_048926.1:5218687-5220990 GCF_011077185.1 Oxyura jamaicensis | reverse complement strand
TTTTTTTTTTCTTTTTTTTCTTTTTTTTCCTTTTTTTCCTTTTTTTCTTTTTTTTTCTTTTTTTTTCTTTTTTTTCCTTATTTTTTTCCTTTTTTTTTTTTTCTCTCATTTTCCTCAAAAAAGTTACTCCTAATCAAACCTGCAAGATTGTCAGTGTGAAGACCATAAGACTACATATCTGCCTGACTGTTTTCCCTCCAATCCCCTCAAAATACTTACTGTAATTAAAAACAAGGTCAAACATTACACGACTATATGATTTCCAGGTTTGCATTTCTTCCCCAACAATTTTCTTCCTTTCCGTAACAGTAAAAACTATAAGGCAGAACATTTGGAGATGCAGATCTGAATTCACACAATAGCTGAGTCTGGAAGGACCTCTGGAAACAACTTAGTAAAATGTCCTGTTCAAAAAGACTCACCCAGCCTGCTCTGGGCCATGTCCAGTCAGGTTTTGCATAACTCCACAAAGACTCCACAACCTCGCTGGGCAGTCTATGCCAATGTTTAACACCCTCAAAGTAAAAATGTGTTTTCATCCATTTAAATATTTTTAATATTTATTAAATATTTAAATATTTTCCTGTATTTCATCACATTGGCTCTTGTCACAGGGCACCACTCAGAAAAGCCCAGCCCCATTTTCTATACTGTCCCCTCATCAGTTGTTTATACACACTGATGAGACCCCCCTGTCTTCTCTTCTTCAGGCAGATCAGTCCCAGCTCTTGCAGACTCCCCTCATACATCATATGCTCCAGACACCTCATCATCTTTGTGGCCTTTCCCTGGACTCAGATGTCTGTGTCTCTTGCTGGAGAGCCCAGCACCCAGGACAACACCCCAAATGTATCTCACCAGTGCTAAGTAGAGCAGAAGTTTCACCTCCCTTGACCTGCTTGGCAATGCTGTGCCTCCTGTAGCATGGAAAGCTGTTTGCTTTCTTTGCCTTGAGAACACGTTGCTGGAAGATGGTCAGCTTGTTGTCCACCAGGAGCCCCAAGGCATTCTCTATTAAACTGCTTTTTCAGACAGTTGTCTGCCAGATTGTACCACTGTCTTGATTTATTCCTCCTCAAGTGCTGGACTTGGTACTTCCTTTTGCTGAAATTGAGGATATTCCCATAGACCAAATCCTCCAGCCTGATGAGGTCTTTTTGAATGACAGGACATCCTGATGAAGTATAGTGCTTTATGATTAATTGGAAAGAACATATGTGAATAAAATAAATTCAAATTGCTGTTATTACTGTGTTCTTTTTTCTTTTTCTTATACCCACAGTAAACCAGAAATAACTCAATGCACATCATCAGTTGACACTGAAGTGCAACAGTAAAATCAGATAAAGTAATGGTGTTTGGGAATAAATGAGTTGCAAACCTGGCCTGCACAGTACAAACAGAAATAGAAGTGAAGATCTCTGAGCCCTTCCAAGAAATGGATGCTCTTCTGTTACTACAATTTCTTTCACCAAGTACTTGACCATTCTTTCTGAATACTAGACAAAGTTTCTTAAAATAATCAGTGTTTATATATGTAAAGTTTATATGCATATATATCTGTATATGTATACACACACAATTACTGCTTTAGTATTTGGTCATGATGGATAATACCAGTGTATTTATCTCTCTGTCTTAATGCCAGTCTTACAGAAAACAAACTTAACCACACTCAGCACCTTCCTTAACTCTGGAGTGGCAAGTGTGTAAAGAAGTAAAACCACCATTTTCAGGTGAACTGTTGTGAGTTTTTTCTCCAACTGTCAAACATTACTACCAGGTTGCATTACTAATAATTATTAATAAGCTGTTAATATTTCTATTTTTTAAATTGTGATTTTCTCCTAACATAAGACACAAATCAATGTGGTAGATGCTGTCTTTGGCTTCACTGAAACATGCCAACTTTTAACTAGAAGACAGTGTATTGAGAAGCTTGTTCACTTTCCATGCTCAATTAATCTTAAGCCTCTCTTTGGACTATGTGATATCAAATGTGTCAAATACGCAATGGCTTTCTGATGTGGTTTTCAACTTATTCAACATAGTAGTTTTTGCTACCTAATCATTGATATTTTGCTGACTTTGGATGCACTAAATTCAAACTGTTCTCAATGGAAAAATTGAGTAGCTAATCTGGTAAATACGATATTGCCCTTATACTAAAGAGCTGAAGTAAATGAAACTTTCATAAAGTTTCCAGTTTATTGCTATGGAAAGGAAATCAGCAATGCAATTAACAGGCTTTTAAATTTCCCTTCCCTTCCCTTCCCTTCCCTTCCCTTCCCTTCCCTTCCCTT
>NC_048926.1:5177212-5218677 GCF_011077185.1 Oxyura jamaicensis | reverse complement strand
CCTTCCCTTCCCTTCCCTTCCCTTCCCTTCCCTTCCCTTCCCTTCCTTTTCCGTTTCCTTTTCCGTTTCCTTTTCCTTTTCCTTTTCCGTTTCCTTTTCCTTTTGTTCTTGTTCTTGTTCTTGTTCTTTTTTCTTTTTTTAAATTCCTTCTTCCAAGGCCTGGCTTTATAAATTAAAATAAGCTTGTTTCAGTATTAAATTTTAGAATGTTTATGGCCTTAAATCAGGAAAAAAATAGAGAAAGCAAAGCAATTTAATGTGGTAAACAAGTTAAATGACTATTGCCTAAGGCTATCACACAAGTACGTGGAGCCACAGTGATGACTTGCTTTATTTGTAATATTTTGCTTAGAAAAAAAGAACATTATGTCGATATATAAATAATAAACAATTGAACCAGCATGAAGACTGTGGCACAGGTTTCTTATTTTCTTATTCCTCCAAAACAACAGGCATGGACTCACCTCAAGGAAGACTTATCTTTAGGGTGTAAACCTGAAAACATTAGAGAGCTAGCATCCTCAAAAAGGAGATGAACCACGTTTATATCCCAGGAGCCATTTAAGCTTAAATTACTGCTGACAGTGTCATTATTGAATTACTTATTAATGTGATGATAGCAAATTAGAGGCAGGATTCATAGGGTGCCATCCATAGATAAAATACATGTCTACATGTGGATTTTTGCTCTAAGTCTTTGGGGCATTTCAGAAGAGCTGCTGGGACAGGTAAAATCCAGCCATACAAAATTGTTTTATATTTATCTGAAGACAGCAAATAGACAGGACATATGAGCAAGCATTACGGTCAGAAGACGGTTAAATGATATAGCATAATTTAGCAAAGCAGAGTTTTGTGCACATCTGTAGAGATCAAGATTTTATGATCCTTATCAATAACTCCCAGTGTGTAAGGCAGTCTTTCATTTAAAAATATCAGCTGGTTTGTCTTTTCTTTTAGTCTCCAAGGCATTACAGGAAAACAATTAGGAAAATATACATACAAACATATATATATATATATGTGCAGAATTATATTTATATTTTTTCTGTACTTTTATAATGAAGGTGAAGCAGAGTAGAGTAGATTTTGGAAAAGGACCAATAAGTTTTCAAGAAGAATTTGTAGAGATAAAGTTGTAATTTATATAGTACACAAACGGAAGTGAGGTGAAAAACCAGATGCAAGTGAAATAGGAAGTTACGTGCATGTACAGAAGAAAACTGAAATTTTTCATATGAAGTCAAACATTTCAAGGCAGATGAGGTTAACAGCTCCAGGACCATTATGTTGTGAGCTTTTTGTTGTCCACAACAGTCTCAAGAACAAACAGTTAGGGATTGAATCCTTTGTTTATGTATTGTGCAAACCTCTTTTTCAATAATCCTTTGTCTATCACATGCAGTTTGACATTGAAGAGATTGACAGCTCAAGAGAGCTCCTGGAAGTGTCTAGGCTGCAAGATAAGACTATTACAGAAAAAAGAAAATTAAGGTTTTGTTTGTTTGTTTGTTTGTTTTTAGAAGTCCCTAGGCATAGTTGAATACTTGAGCTCAAATAAAGAAGGAAGTACAAGTACATGACTGTGATACTGTAGAAATATGTTTTATATCTAGGCACAGAAGCAATACCTGGCCAAAAAGCTGTATTTCTTTCCTCAGTTTCAGTTTTTGCTCCCCTAACACAGCCCTGGCTACTCAAATGTCTTCTCTTCTGATACTCCAAGCCATAGGTTTCAGCTCAATATCAGAACCAGGAATATATATACATCGCATCCTGCTGTATCTAGTCCCATCCCACAAGAGGCTACCAAGAGATGTGGAATTTACTGTCACAAAACGCTGTGAGTATCTTGCTTCATTATGGGACCAAGTGTGAGGAAATGCCTATGTTTATGGGAAGAGATAGTTCAGTGCATGTCCCTCTTCACTCATAACTGGACTGCATCTCTCCCAGTTTTTAACAAGTTATTATTCAACATTTCACTGAGAACCTTCAGTTAAAGCCTTTTACTTCCAGACTCTGATGCCTTAGAACAGCAGACTCTGTTTTGCAAAAATTACCATTGATAAGACACAGGGACTCGGTAGCACAGAGATGTGGCAAAGGACTCGAACCCAGTTTCTAAAGCCACAATCCATTTGTCTGTTCACAAGGTGGTCAAGTCATTCCTTTCAGGAAACACCATTACTGCATTGGTGCAGTTGGCTACAGGAAACTATCTGCCCAATTTCCTTAAGAGTTTCTGTGACTCATTAGCCTCTCAGATCCTAGAGAGAATAAGAGAATAAGGAGGTCAAAGCTTTTAACTGCATGGCAAAATAAATAAATAAATAAAACCACTTGAAATTGCTTATATGGAATAAAATACTATATCTTATCATGGACTTTACTAGTCACATCCATCCTTTCAGGAGACACTTTACCTACCTTCCTCCTGCAGAGGTCACACAGATGTAAATAGGGTACTGTAGAATGCAACAGGGCAATAAAAGATACAAAGATACATGCCTTTCTGCCATTCTGGACTGTGACAATTTTACTTTGAACAATGGAAATATGAATTACTGTGAACCTATAAGGTGATTTCATGTGAAGAAGGCACTGCATACATATGGACATAGTTTTGATACTGACTGGCTGATCTTTGGACTTCGGGAAGAAGATATATATATCTGTACCTCCCAAACAAGGAACAGAGGCACTCAATGAGGAGAAAGTGCTTATTGAATGGCTTTTCAGTGGTAGACAGATTAAAAAAGTGTTTAAAAGAGGTGAAAGGAATCACAATATCACTGAACAAAAATCAGCATGAAGTTTCTCAATTACAATTGAACACCATACACGTGCATTCTTGTCTTGCTGTAAGTATTGCAGTGTTTCAAAAGATTTTCCAAAATTATTATTATTATTATTATTATTATTATTTTTAAAGAGGAATACATTGAGAGAGGCAGATAGAGATGCCTTGATTTCTTTGTTCCCTTCCCATAAATATTAATGCATTTCCTAGGTGCTGCCATTGTGACATGTTGTGGACGGGGCAGAACGTGTGCCTGCCTGGCTCTCAGCCTCACTGCATACAGATGAGCATTTTCAGAAAAGCTGCAGTGAAATGCACACACAGTAAAATTATTGCTGCCCCTTGTCAAATGCAGGAACATGGTCCAATAATAGCTGCTTATTCCATCAGTGGATAATGCAGTCATTGTGTCAGAGACCTACTCAAGAGTGTTGTAGTATTAAGGGGAAAAAGGTAGCATAGGTTGCCAGAGAAAGCACGAAACTGGCAGCTTATCACTAACACTTCCTTCCCATCTAGAATTCAGAAATGCTTCCCTTCCATCATACCAGACTATAGACAACTTCTATTTGTCATCCTTATCAGGTGAAAAAAAATAGTACGTTACGTAACATACTGAAAATTCACCAAATAGAAATAAATTATCATACATAAAAGCATAGATTTAGTTTTAGTTACAAGAAAAAAAGGCAAATGAGATCAATATAAAAAAATCAGATTATATTTTCTAGAAGTATCATTATTTGGTGATGACTACTACACCATATGAGGTTTTACATAATAACAGAATTATGGTAACAATTTTATAAAGAAAAAGCCACTCAGAAAAAAAAAAAAAAAAGAAATAAAATAAAATCTCAACACAAACTCTACCAATTTTAATAATAACAATTTTTTAAAAAAAAATATTTTCAATTTAAGAGGATTTTATTCCAGTTTTATGCATCTCAGATAATGTCTAATTTTTTCGTGTAAATAATCCATGTAATAATTTATCAGACGGATAACAAGTGAACAAATCATCTCCTTAAGCCTGTCGAATTGTAACCTAGAAATGATTCTTTGTCTTTCCACTAACTATAGAGGGAGCCTAGATATATAGTTAAGATTCATCTCATCTAATTGTAGTCATGAGAAGTCTTATCTGTCTGGAATAAAAACAGTGGCTCTAAAAAGAACTTATACGAAGACTTAGAAACTAATTCAGCTGATATGAAAGAGTTCAAACATTTTAGAGCTAAACAGGTGTCTGGATTTCTAGACATGTATCAGACCTGTTTATCATAACAGAATGATCTCTGATGAGGATTGCTTGCATGTTTTTTATATAAGCATCCTCAATCTCTTGCCTTCTAACAACATAGAATGCAAGGCAATGTGTTCTTCCCTGTAGCCAAGTATATGCCTCAAAGCTTTATTCCATTAATTCATCTGAAAATTTAAAATACCTGAAGAAAATGCTTAACCTGAGATTATGGCCACCATTCCCTTCTTCTCCCAGCTGACAACTCCAAAGGGTGCCATGGTTACTCAGCCCTACCTGCTCAGGTACATACTGTGATCAAGTTTCAGGCATATGTAATTATCTGAAACTAAAACCTGGAGAACCTCAAATGAAGTGAATTCAAACTCAGTTCCTTATGGTCATCCTTTTTTACTACTTAGACTTTTTTACTATTTAAGTAGGAGATTGCATTTTAACTTGTTCACTCACATCTTTTGACAAATTATACTTAAAAATATATGAGGTAGGTAATTAGTATGAGAGCTGAGGACATTAAATTTTGGACATATTTTCCTTTAAGTTCTGAAAAGGGACACTAATAAGCTAATAAGGTGTTCCAGGTAATAAGATCTTCAATGGTTTCTAGGATGAACTGAATTTAAGCAACAATTTAACAACAAACAGCAACATTAAAGCTATACCAAACACAATAATTTCATAATTACTGAGTGTTAAATACAAAACTTTAATAAATACTTTTTTGGACATAGCAACAATATTTCTGTTAAGTTTGGGCCTGGCTTTGAGATGACAATATTTGGTTTTATATGGAAAAAAAAAGAAAGAAAGAAAATATATAAATAAATGAATATCTTTCCATGTATAACTTCTCAGGGAAAGAAAAAAGTAAAAAAATCATAAAAAAATTCAGATCTTTCATACCTCTTAGTATTTCAGATCTTTCATATCTCTCAGATGCATTTCAGAATGTTAAGATATAAAAAAATGATTATGAATAAATCAGTTGAAACAACATAAAAGTGAGAATTCCTCAGACAAACTGAAGTGTATCTAGCTTACACAAGCTGCTTTGAAAAAAGACAGTGGGGCTTTACTTCTCCAGGACCTCCCATATGGTCAGCTACCAAGAAAACAGCTTGTAACCCAGAGCAGCTTGATTTGTAGTCTCACTGGAATTCACTTTATTTGATCTATCTAACTTCAAAATACAAGTGTTTTGATTGATGTTTTCTGCCTTCTTCTCACTCCTCCCTGTTTAAGATCTAAGATATTTAATATCTTCTATTAAAGAAATAGAGAGCACACTTTTCCTGCACTGTCTTCTCCCTCATATTTGTATAACACTTTTAAGCTTAGAGCACTTTAAATTTTGCAGAACATTGAGAAGTTGTCTTAGTCATAATTATTTTTAAGACAATTTATTTACTTAGTTACAAAGCCCGTCTCTTATTATATTCAGTAAGGGTTAGAAATGACCAACTAAAAGCAAAACTGAAACTGCTTTGAATAGCTTATGATTAATAAATTTTGTCTGAGTAAACAGCTCACGCAGCTGCATTTCAGAAAATATCAGACGGGAGCCATCTGTGATGTTATTGAAATTAGGTAATAGCAGAATTAGTAGCGATCACCAGAAGAAGCTAATAAAGCTGGATCTTACAGTTCTAGGAGTAATAAGCACCTAATGTTCCTGATACCTTCCTCTTTGTTATTAACGTTCATCAAGACCAAGCCAGCAATTTTTCATCTCTGCAGGCACATATATCATTCTACCAAATTACAAGTGAAAATCCTTCTCATTTGTAGTGTTTGGGAGCTATCAGCAGAATGACTGGTAAGTCACAAGGTACATCATAGAATTAATTTCTTACATGCCTGGAAAAATTGTAAGCTTCAGCTAACAGTTATGTGAGGTCTGAGAAGATCTGTCCTGCATAATAATAACGCTGAAAGTATGAGGATTAATTTCAAAGAATAAGACAATGTCCAGCACCAAAAAACCTCTCAAAGCATACTAAATATACAAAAAAAGCAGAAGGGAAATTATTGTTATTATTATTATTTTTGTTTGTTTGTTTTTCAGGGAAGGGAAAGAATCTCCGTGATCCATTAATTATGCATGACATGATTTCTAAAGTTCTATAACGTTTTATAACCTGCATCAATAGCAGGATGGAGATTCATTATTATCTTTTCTCAGCTTGCTGTTATAGTCTGTAAATACCTTTAATTATTGGACTTGTTTAATATCAAGCAGTCACCTCCTCTGGGAAGTCCCCATTCATAAATAGAAATATTCATATAAGCTCAGAAAAGATGCAACATGGAAAAATAGACACAAAAATAAATAAATAAACGTCAACAAAAAATAAAAACAAAAAATAATAATAACCTTAAAAGATAAGAATAAAATATGACTCAAAGCAGAGAAATTAGAAGACAAAAAGAATTTTTGTTATTATTGGATGAAAAAAAAAATTAAAAAGTAAATCTTCCTCCTACATGTTGTCCTGTGACACGTGTGCCAACCTGTTTGATTTTTTAATAAAAAATATTTTTTTTTCTCAGCTTCATCAAGTTATTTGCTGTTTCATCCTTGAAAATTCACACTGAACATGTTCTTCCCTTGCCCCTGAAGATGTACAAGTTTTCATCTCCATTTACATCTTCAGTATTCCCCAGCCAATATTATGACTCAGTTGGATTCATGTACAATGAGAAAATGAAAAGTTTCTCAGTGATTCTTCTCTATCTTGTAGATGAATAATAGAGACAAAATTTGGAAATGGTGTTTCTGTATGGCTTTTAGAGATTACAGAAATAGAGGCTATTCCAAAGCCCAAGGAAGTCAATTAAGAGATTCATTGACTTCAATAGGCTTTGGAGCAACACATAATGAATGTAGGTTTATCTCTCTATCTGATAGAGAGCCTCAGATCAATCAACATTGCAGCTGCTCAAGAGGAGAAAACTTTTTGTAAATAAATGATTCACTGATTAGTTATGATACTCTCCCTAAAGCATTTAACTACTCTATTGACAGTCTAAGAACTGATTATAAAGAGGTAGATTTTACTCGTGAGTAATTCAGGGAAAGAAGCTCTGACAAATCTGTTCTGGAAAGCTGATTCCATATTCCTAATAACATATCCTGCTTGATATATATATATATTTGTTAATATATTTGATAATACTTTTATCTGGCCTTTCTCATTATAATGTCTGAATGTTTTACAAGTCTTAATAAATTTATCCTCACAGTGTCCCTGAGGCAACCGCTATATGAACAAAGAGGCCTGAGACAAGGAACCTCTAGGCAGAACCTGGAGGGAAATGCTGCAGGCAATCACATGCAAAAGAACAGCAGTCTGGAAAAGAAAATATTCTGTCTCAGGAAGAATTGACCATGGGACAGAACTGGGATAATGGCCTTGATCAGGTCAGTTTTACTTCAGTTTAGGAGTTAAGGTTATGTGTCCGCATCTTCTCCTTGCCACCTGCTGACAGATGGAGTTTTCCCAGCATTTCACATGTCCATTTCAGAAATGATTAAAAAATATAAAATTGTATACTGAAGATTTTGATGCTGCCTTCCCAAAGGCTAGATCTGATGAATTTTGTAGAGTTATTATGAATATCACTTTGTAGCCCTGTGGTGCAATACAGTATTGCTATTGCTTCTAAGAGGCTTTGCACAGAGTTTGCAAGGTCTCAAAAGCATAGTTTGTCAGGCTCATTTTGTATGAACTTGTGTTGACTTGCCTGGGGATTTGTCTTAGCTTCTTTAGCAAAAACAGCATTTTTTTTTTTATTATTATTATTATTTATTTTTTTGTTTCTAGAAATAGACCTTTATGGATAATTTTTTACTTTGTTTATATTTACATGATACAATAAAAATAGATAGATGTAAAAGGCAGCTACTCTGTATATAAAAATATATAATGATTTAACAAGTAGAAATAGATTTGAGGTGACAGCAGAGGTTGTCATGGAGTGTGGACACATGTGTGAGATGTGGAGGGATACCATCATGGAATGAACGGAGATGGGGCACAGGCTGGCACTGCTGATCCTCTGCGATAAACAGATCACCAATGGTCAGAGAAATTCAGCCCTGTAGAAGCATAAACCCAGATTTAAGAAGAACAAAGAGAAAAGTAATAACATTTAACTTATATGCACACCACATAAATAGTAGTTTTGGATGTAATGTGTCAATATTGTTTTCCTAAGTGAAGGTCTAGGGATTCTGTGAGTCACCATAGCCACCCCAAAAACTATAGTCACACATTAGTCACTCCCAAACTGAAGTCATCAACATTAGGACACCAAGAGTCAGTGGAAGGGTAAGCATAACAAAAAATTGAGCATTTCTGCAGTATTATTCCTTTCTTTCTGTAATAATCTTTTGGACTAGTAATTTTTTTGCATTAGACTGTTAATATTTCAACTATACCAACAATACGATGTTGTTTTATATGCTATGTATGCTTCTCCACACCCCCCCCCAAAAAAAAAAAAAAATAAAAAAAAAAATAAAAAAAAAAAAAAAAAGATTTTGCAAAACTAGTTCAAGTTTCCATACAATGCAAAACAAACAACACATTAGTTGTCTTGAGCCTTTTGCTGATATACCCTTCTGGTCTATACAGCTCATCACAGCCATGTTCTCAGCCCAAACGTTTACAAGATCAAGTTGAAGAGAGTACTGTAGTCAACTGGATAAGTAAAAAAAAGGGAGGAGACACAGTATCAGAAAGATAGCCAGTGAATGAGACTAATTTATTTGTGGATAAATACTCTTGCTGAGCATCCAGTGACCTTCGTACAGCTGAAGTGGAAAGTGCAATTTTTGTTTTTATTTTTTAAACCTGCACTTGCTTAGGTTTATGAATAAGGAAATCATTGATCAGCCTGAAATGCAATGTATTGAGATGTATTTGTCAGCTGATTATATGTTATTTATTTATTTATTTATTTATTTATTTATTTTCCCCCACAACGCCCCCAGAGGGAGTTTTAAGGATATTTATATCTGCTTTGAATCAAGTCTCTTGTCTCCTGCTCACACTGGTAATCTAGAAAACCTCAATTTCCTTAAAAAGGACCAGTGTCTCTTCAGAACTGGTACTTCTTTGTAGGCAAGGAGTAGGATTTAAGGATGATCCTTAAATATTCTGCTAATCTAGTCTTCCTCCTTTTCCAGAACACATTGCTTTATGGACTTAGAGGAACTAAGTATTTCCCATTCTTACACAATTCTTATAAAGATCTGTAGATGCCAAGACAGTGCTGCAGGACCAACACAACTCTATATGTTACATTTCAATAGACTCTGTGATTTATCTTTCTCTTGCCTTATTATCTTACTCATCGCCTATCAGCTGTCACATGTAGTGATCTTCCACTGTCAGCTCATACATAGACCAGCAACTCCCCAGAAACTACAGCTTGAATAGTCTTTCTCCTTTTGCAGTCATTTATTTGTAGATTAGCCTCTCTAAAGAAACATAAAGACCATCCTGTTGTCCTCATTTAAATGGACTCTCAATACAATCTGATTGTATTTTCCTTTAACTTGTAGGACTATCTTTAGTAGTATTGCTCTGTTTAGTCCTATTGCTCTGTAAAGTGCATGTATGCCATATGGGGATTTCATTTAAATGGTTTGTTAATACCACAAGTGCAGAAGGAAATGAAATCAAAAAGCCTTTTCCAGACTCAGTAAGCTATAAATTCTGCACTGTTCAGAAAAATAAAGTGATGCTGTACCAAGAATTTTAAAGGGAACAGAAACCTTTCTGCTGTAAATATATTAAGTATATCCACAAGTTAAAAACAAAGAGAGAGATCAAAGATGCTGACAAATGTCAACAACACAATCTTCTAACACTGCACCAGAGATGCATTAAACACCACGTTTCTCTAAGGCTGTTTCAGTTCCAATATCTAGGGAATGTAACAAGATTAACTGAGTAAAACTTTATCAATAGAAAAATCCTTAAATTGTTAAGAATAAATTGATATCAAACTTCACAAATAAAAAAGGTGATTGCTGCAAAATGCATAGTTATATTAAAGAATAGATTTTACAGTTGTAAAAATATTAAATAAATAATCTGCAGGCCAGTAAGTTGGAAGAGCTTTTTTGTGTTGACTATAATGTTTCTAAAATTCTTGATATAGCATGAGAAACTTTTAAGTGGAAGTCTGTGGAAGCCCTCTCCAGGATATTCTAAGTTTGCAAGGAAAGACAGTAAAGCTTACCACTAATGCCATCATAATACCTTTAAGCTTTATTGTGAAGGATTCTCCATAGTATACTTTAAAATTCCTATTCTGAGATGATTTAAAAGCATTTTAATATAAATTTGGTCTCAAAATTATATGTGTTCTGTTCAATTTTTTTCAGCTACTGAACATCAATATGCCTTAATTTAATATAACCCCAGAAAGTTATTTGTGCTTTTAAAATTGCAGCCAGAATGTGTGATACAGACAGAAATAATCTCCTCTGTGTATTTAGAGCAACTGTTACACGTGGATTTCACTCATTTCCTTGCCTGATGTTAATAATCATCATCATCATCATCATCATCATCATGGCAAAACTTTCACAAAAATCCCTAAGCCTAGTTAACTGGTCCTAAGGTTTCAGAGTTATCCAAAAATTGCTTATGAAATTCACACGGCCTTACTTAAATTTACTATAAGCTACTAACTTGGTTATTGATAGCAATGAGAGACATACCAACAGAGCTCATTTAACACTAAAACACATAATTAATTTCTGACAGCTGACCTGGTTACATGCTAGCCTGTCTGCTATGTTACCTTTCCTCAGGCTCTTTTAAATTTAAGAGTTCTGTCCTTATAAGCCAAATTACTACAATAGCTCCAGAAGAGCTCAAAATGCAAAAACAAATGTATTTCCCCCGATCCACCCCACCCTCCAAGACATAACTACTGGGGATACTGTTATGGTGACCTAGGAGAAATTAAATGTGTATTAGAATTGATGAAGATAATATTCACAAGTAATATATGTCCATAGTGCTTTTAAAGATCTCTTTTCCCAGAGCAGAGAAAAGTTGTAAGTCATACTGATTGGAGGAAAAATAAATAACAAGTCTGAATGAAATTTAAGACTTCCTTCAGGATAAGTTAGTTGTGTATCTTTGCATAAACATTGGCTGCAAGCTCAGTAGCAGAAAGTGGGTGATTAGAAGTAAGAGCTATATAGCAGAGAAGCATCCTGATCTCAGCAAGCAATATGAAGAAGATAGTAATTTGGACTAGTAGACATCATCCAGATTTTCACAATGCTTTCACGTAGAGATTTTTTTTTCCGTTACTGAAGTAAAATCTAGCCCCATTAGACTTGCACTCAATCAGTCTCAGATTTCATTAACCAAAAAAGATATTAATAAAATGGAAAGACAACAGCTGACTTCAGGTAAACCACAAAGTTTGTCATTTGTTACAGAGCTTTGCCAGGCTTGCCAGATGCCAAACTTAAAGAATTTACCATAAATAATAATAATAATAATAAAATCAGATCCTAGATCATCAGTAGACACTTTTAACCTGTTTCTTTTCTCACAGTTGGCACAAACAGCTATGTTATTAATAGATGATTCTGTCCTTGATTGTAATATTTAACTCATATGAGTGGGGTATCCATAATAGCTACAAATAAAGCATTTGAAATCACATGGAAAAGCCACCCAACACAAGGATTTTTTATTATTATTATTTTTACTTCCACTTTTACCCATTACCTATTCAGACTCGTTACTGCATTCTTCATCTAGCTGAAAGAAATCATGCATGAAATAATGTTCTATTTAGTTTAATGGTTAACAGAATCTGAATGGCTACATGCAGTGCATTAGCTTACTTCTGAAAGACTCAGTAATTTTTAATACAGTGCATAAGTGTTCAATGTATAACCTCAGTGAATAGGCCAGCCTTATTTCCATTATCAGCAAATATATTCCAGAATGCTACTCTATAATATTCATTCTTATATTATTTTATCTTATACAAAAAGAACTCTAAAATCAAATTCCCAAAGCTCCATTTTTTTTTTTCTGTTTAGTATTAAATATTATCTCTGTTAGCAAGACAAATCTTATTATTTCATTTTTTTTTTAATTTTATTTTCACTTTCTTTGAAAGAATAGCAGCCTTTATTACCATTTGCCCAGTGATCTCATAAGCAAATTTGCCTTTTTCTGAGTCCTCTTTTGATAGAATACCTCCCTTAAGTAATGCACTTTCCTTAAATACACTGCTATTAAAGACACTTTCTTTAAAGATATTAAAGAAAATTCATCTGTACACTTTATCATCCTTCTCACATTTCAAATGGAAGTAAAAGAAAACAAGATTAATGATAACAGAGAAACTATATATATACTTGTATTTATCATTTTATTACAATCCAGGTAGAAAAAATAATAAAAGTTGAAGCAGAATGTCAGTGTACAGGGTGTTGTAGAAGCAGCTTAGTAAGGTTTCTCCCCACTGAGCCTGTATAATAGCAGATCTGCATGTAAAAATCACGTTAACATCTATGAGCTGTTTGTTGAAACAGATGAGGAAGCAACACAATTCCAGAAAATTGGCCTTATCAAGGTCAAAATATTCCTGAAATATTTCTGAATTTGAAATGACTAGCATTTAAGAACTGGGACAAATTCTTATCTGCAGGATTTAACATCCTAAAACATAATTAAGATATACATAGATACCTGTTCCAAAACACTTATTGTTTTTCTTAATCCAAATATATTTCTATATATACCTATGAAACCTCACTCAACATAGTTAGCCATAGTTAGCCTCTGTCTCTACCACCAGTGCAGAACCCCCCAAAGGAACACTGAGAAGTTATGCTCAAGTAAGCTTTATTTGCTGCAAGCCAATTATCCTCCTAATGTTACATTGATGTGGCTATACTGCTTTTGGGATTGGAACTTAAGGTGTCCATGTATTTTCTAACTCATGTTTGGTGTGGTGGTTTTACTCAAGTGGGCAGCCGAGCCCGACCACAATTGCTCTCTCACTCCTCCCCTCCTCAAAGAGGAAGGGGGAGAAAAGACAACACACAGAGCTCAAGGTTTGAGATGAGAATGATTTAATTAAAGTGAAAGGGAATGGGGAGAAAAAGAAACAAAAGAAACAACAAGGCCACGTGAAAGCACAGAGAGAAAAGAAGAAAGTTATTCTCTATTTCTCATCAATGAGGGATGTTCGGCCACGTCCCGGGAAGCAGGGCCTCAAAACTCATACTGGTTGTTCAGGAGGGCCGCCTCCCCCACCAGAGTCCCCTTTTATTGCTGAGTGTGACATCAGGTGTTATGGAATATCCCTTGCTCGGTTTAGGTCAGCTGCCCTGGTGATGTCCCCTCCCCATCACTTGCCCATCCCCAGCCTGCTGGCTATTGGGGGCTTGGAGAGAGTTCTGATGTTGTGCCAGCACTATGCAGCAATAGACACAACACTGGAGTGATACCAGTGCTGTTCCAGCTATGAGTGCAGAGCACAGCAATGTGTGGGCTGCTGCAGGGAAAGGTGACTCCATCCCAGACAGACCCAACGTATTTGGCCATTTCTGAAAGCATGGAGAATTTTTCTGACTTCGGATTTCTTTCAGTTGCCGTTGCTTTGGGGTTTAGCTGCATTCAAGATATCCTGCAACATCCAAAAAACCCACATGGCAGTAGAATATCTCACATTGGACTTGTAGGACACTGTGTACATCTGGAGCAAGAGCTGCAGAGCAAATAGCATTGCCTGGGCTACCTCAGATAAGAGAAAACATCTGGATAAGCAAAAAAAAAAAAAAAAAAAAAAAAAAAAAGTTGTTAACGTTTACACTCCAGCAGTGTCATAAATTCTGTTATGGGCATAGACACATTTACCAGAAAAGAGTAACAAGTGGACCAATACTATTTCAGTGTTTCTCTGAGTGTTCTTGTTTTTCTCTGTTAACCAGTAGTGGTAAGACTTCACCCTTTAAATCTTGTGAAAGTCTGATGAAAGGAGCTCTGCTTTTTCTCTCATCTGTCGCTGACAGTCTTTTTATCCTTCACTTCAATCCTTCCCTCTGAAATAGCCATTCAGTGCCTTTTGAAACAAATGGACTTAGCTGTAAGGTTGATATTTGACCTCTTCAAAATTATTTAAGATGCCCCAGGGCTTACTTGTTCATTTCTTGACTTTCAGCTCCAAACAACCAGAAGATGACCTATGTAACTATACTTTCTCTATTTTTTCTTACCTCTCTCTCTTCAGAATTTTATTGCTGCATGGTATAAAGCCTTTAAAGCCTTCTAAAACAAAACGCTTAAGCCTAGCTTCATCCACCTTAGCTTGATTCATCCCACTTAAGATTCAAAACATTTGTGGATGGGTCTACTCATCTCCACTTGGCAACTAGACCTCTGACAGAGATCTCAATTAGATTCCCAAAGGAGAAGAATCCAGGACCAAGAGCCAGCTTCCAGCATGTGTTTGGTAAGAACAGGATAATTGGCTGTGAATATGTTACAAAATGCAGTAGTGAGAAGGGAAACAATATGTGATTTACCTCCAAGTTACAATAGCCAAGAAATAATAGGTTTCAACTGCAGAGAGATGTTGAATGTAAGGATTTTTTATTTATTTACTTATTGTTAACAGCAAATGAATCTCTGGAGCTCCACAGAAGTTATTGAATAGATTCCAGAACTGGATGTCTTTAAGAAGTTTATAAAGCTTCCCTGTTAAAGCAGAAAGGTGGAGAAAGGTGGACTAGATGTCTTTTTGCAATCTGTTGGCCTTTTGATTTAATATTGAATTATATTTTAGCTCATGAATTGTCCCTCTGGGATCTATCAATCTCTACTTAGAGTGAGATATCTTGGCATATAAATGAACTTTCAGAATTTAGCTCTATGAATCCCTTTCACAGGTTGAAGAAACTTTGAGATTTAGATATTATGATCTTAGCAAATCTAACACTTTTTAAACAGATAAGAACAATGCTAATACCTGACTCTCTTAACAGAAATTCAGGGATGTTTCTTAACAATAATAATAATAATGAATAAATAAATAAAATCACAATACTATGGAAACAAAACCTTTCAATTTCCTTGCTCTTATCTACATCTGACCTTGAGTGGCTCTTATACCTGACAAAGGATGAAAATATTTCATCTATCTTAACTCTCATTTCTCATGAAGGGAAGAACTATAATAATCATGAACATTTAATCAATAGCCTTGTATGAGCAGAACAGTAAAGCAGAACTGAATAATGAAGAAATACAATTCTAACTCCTGGTGCATCTCTAATTAAAGCCTTGCACATGACGTAAATTTCTCCAGTCCTGTGATATTACCTGAGATGTTTAAATGTTCTACAAAAGTATTGATTTTGTTTTGAATGTCAGATCTTGCACTTAGCAGCTTTTTCCATGAAATGAGTGGATTACACTTGGAATTCTAATTAGTCCCGTTTCTCAAATGAGAACCAGGCAAACAGCAGTACAAGTATACTATTATTGGACTACAGTTATTGACACTTATATGGGTAAAATGACCACAGTTTTGACTGGTACTGAATAGTACATCATTTGCGTTGAGTGAAAGCTTTTACGAAGAGGAATATTTGTCTTCTCAATACATATTTTGCCATCTTGAAAAAGATTGGTTAAATAGTTGAATTGGAACATGAGAACATGTTTTGTTGTTGTTGTTGTTTTATTTTTACACTTCTTCGGTGACTTAGCAGTGTGAAGTATTAACCTCCCCCCAAAAATCAATTCTCTTCTCATTTCCTCTGGTTAAGAAAAAGACACATATGCAAGAAAAACTTCACAGAAACATGATAGAATTAGTCAGCAATGACTGCAAACTTCACTCTAAACTGAGCTTTCAGCACATGTGTGATGTGAGATCACTGCAAAAGATGGGCTATGGCAAGGAGAGTTTAGAGGCTGGAACTGAATAAGAAAATAATCTGTCACTATGAAGAGCTGAAGGGAAAGACCTCAACTGTTTGCCAGGATAAAGGAAAAGCTAACACTCAGCAGTTATTTTACACAGTATTTTAGCTAGAGGCTGGTCACTTTATTTATTTTATTTTATTTTATTTTATTTTATTTTATTTTATTTTTATTTTATTATTATTATTATTTTTTTAAGATGTTGGCTTTGGAGAACTTCTGAGACTATACCAGATGTAGTTGTAAGGTAAATCTATCTCACATTCATGGGTAAGAGATATATCATTCTAACTTTTTTTTTTTTTTTTTTTTTTTAATTTTAATTTTAATTTTTTCCTGTTTGATTATTATAACTTAAAGACATAAGCTTGTCCCCCAGCACAAGAAAGATTTGGATCTGTTAGAGAGGGACCAGACGAGGGTTACAAGGCAGATCAGAGGCTGGAGCACTTTTTCTGCAAAGACAGGCTGAGGGAGTTTTTGTTTGTTTGTTTCTTTGTTTGTTTGTTTTTCAACATGGAGAACTGAAGGTTCCAGGGAGACTTCATTGTGGC
Source organism: Oxyura jamaicensis (assembly GCF_011077185.1). Classification (NCBI taxonomy): domain Eukaryota; kingdom Metazoa; phylum Chordata; class Aves; order Anseriformes; family Anatidae; genus Oxyura; species Oxyura jamaicensis. The sequence continues at coordinate 5,202,072 of NC_048926.1, read as the reverse complement.
CTTTCAGTACATAAAGGGCACTTATAAATAAGAGGGAGAGGGACTTTTTACATAAGTAGATAGTGATAGGAAAATGGGGGGTTAAACTAAAAGAAGGGAGATTTAAAAAGAGAGAAAATTATTCACTCAGAAGGTGGTGAGACATTAGAACACGTTGCCCAGAGAACCTGTGGATGCCCCATCCCTGGAGGTTTGCAAGGCCAGGCTGGATGAGGTCCTGGGCAACCTGATCAAGTGGGTGGGAGCCCTGCCCATGGTAGGGGTTGGAACTAGGTGAACTTTAAAGTCCCTTCCAACCCGAGCCATTTTATGATTATATGTCTATTGTTATTAGTTTTGTTTTCTTTTATGTGTGACTCAGATTATTTACAGTGTCGTCCCCGTCCCCCCCCCCCCCAAACATGCACCAGAACTCCCATCATCCATTCATTGGTCTTAACAGCATTATCATACAAGCAAAGAAAGAAAACTAAGTCTTTACCAAGACATGTCTAATTCAAAATTGCTTCCTACAACAAATTGACAAGAAACAACCAATCCAATAGCCTGGCACACTCTTAAATGTTTATGGTTTTTCCAAATTTAATGAATTTCTAAAGAGTTGACATGTTTCCAAATGTTGGAAATAAACTCAAAATTGATGCACCAGTATATATAAAGAAAGCTGCATACACACAGATAAATATATACACATGAAGATAAAAAAGAATCTCTGTATTTGCAATATCTGTCACATAAGGAATTCAATCGCAAAAAAAACTTTTACCTCTTAGGGAGCAATTTCAGATATTCAGCCAAATATTTCCTGTTGTGAGTTCATTATATTCACCATAGTTACTATTAATTAAAGTCCTTTGAAGCACCAGTGTCCTGACCTGGTCATTACAGTCACCTCACAATAAAGGACAGTGCATTGTAAATATTTGAGGTGAAAAATAAGATATTTCAGACAAACTAGAATAACTCCTGCTATGATATGTAACAGAAATCATTTAAAAAATGAGAAACATAGAGTTTCAGTTTTCAAGAAAGTTTACAGGTTTCACTACTACATGAACGTTGTAAAAATAAAAATTCTATGTAACCAGGAATTTTTCTTCAACTCACATATTTGGGGGTTGCAGAATTAATTAAAAATAAGCTCAATATTCCTTGAAAAACATTAATGTTCCTCACACATTAATATCTTTCAGGTTGTTTTTTGTTTCATAGATTTTTTTTCAAAGCCATTTATATGCTATAGTTTTCCTTCACCATTCACCAGCTTTTTCAGAAACAGTCTCTTAATTTAGTGTTAACATTTCACAATAAGACTAGTAGAACAGATAGCCAGACTAGAACAAATAGGACATCTGTTTCAATTATTTACTTGCCCCAGATCCCTCTTATTTCTGTAAACATTCTTCTGTCTTGTCATCCTGAATCATACTGCTGTAGAGCTTAAAGGGACTGCAGCGAACACCAGGCCCATGGAGAGTAGTAGAAGCCATGCAGCAAGCCAAGAGACTACAGGAAGTGCTGCAGAAACCTCAGAGTAAACAACTAGTACTCCATCCACTTATTGATTCCACTTTTATCTTGGAGCATATCCCAAAGAAAAACTTGTAAATTGGAAAAGAATTATTCTCTGTTTGTGAATAACCTATTGTTCTGAACTTTTTGCTTTGAAGTCAGTACTTGCTCCAGGGTGATTCAACACTGCGTTTTGGCTTTGATGTACAATCTTAAAAGCACCATTACAGGCATTTACTGGAAGGGAATACCTTGTTGCCATGGTTACTAGTGCATCACTTGAAATTGTGATATAGCTGGATTTCATCACCATGACACTAATTTTCTCCAGTGCAGCAACAGAGGGACTAGATGTAGATGTATTAGATGTACTAGTGTTGCATTTCTGTCTTTTCACTTCTTAAAGTTTGTACAGGTGAAACCCATGCCTGTAAGGTCAAACCTGTAAACCAAAGAAAATCATGCCAACTATTGTTTACAGGAGAAAAAAATAAACAGTACTGTTGGCTTTTTTTTTTTTTTTTTTTTTTTTTTTTTTTTTGCTATGAAAGATGAAAAGCAGAATCCTATATGAAACCAGCTGTCTGGCTTACCATATATATTTTGCTATGAGACAAAAATCATCTGAATGCAAGATGGTGAGGTGTAGGGTAAGGAAGATTTCTAAAACTCTTTGAGTATGCCTTTATTTTAGACAGAACAAGGCAGAGAAAGGGAAGCATCCATACAATTTTTTTTTTATCCCCAGAGGTTCACCTACAGCCAGCTCATAGCAGAAAGTGTGACAAAACTGCCATTGTGTTTGTAAATAACCTTTTATTCCAGGTTTGTCGTGACTTAGTTCAGTCTATTTTTCCCTATACCTGTCACACATATGTGTACTGAGACAGCTATTTTGTCCCAGGTATCACTAAAAAAATTAATAATAATAATAAAAAAATCTATGGAGAAATATACAACAAATAAACGTGAAACCATTTTTTAAATAGGCTGAATAGAAAGGAACAGTTTTATACCACTGCCTCATTCCTCATCAGACTGCAAGCTGAACCATTAGAAGTTAACTGAGAAGGAAGCTCTTTCTACAGACTTGTAGTTGAGGAAACTTGGGAAAAAAATAACTATTTCATCTGGGTTGATTAAGGGAACCTTTCACTCATGCTGTCATCCTCAAACACTCAGCACACCTGAAGGATCCCAAATCATATTTTATTGATCTAACATCTAAGTAAGAGCCATCTCACCTAAGGTGTAAAGGAGGGAGAAGGATTCAGCTGTAGATTCACAGAATCACAGAATCACAGAATAGTCTAGGTTGGAAGAGACCTCCAAGATCACCGAGTCCAACCTCTGACCTAATGCTAACAAATCTTCCACTAAACCATATCCCTAAGCTCTACATCTAAACGTCTTTTAAAGACCTCCAGGGATGGTGACTCAACCACTTCCCTGGGCAGCCTATTCCAGTGACTAACAACCTGTTCAGCAAAGAAGTTCTTCCTAATATCCAACCTAAACCTCCCCTGGTGCAACTTTAGCCTGTTCCCCTTCAACCTGTCACCAGGCACGTGGGAGAATAGACCAACCGCCACCTCGCTACAGCCTCCTTTCAGGTACCTGTAGAGTGCAATAAGGTCACCCCTGAGCCTCCTCTTCTTCAGGCTAAACAGTCCCAGCTCCCTCAGCTGCTCTTCGTAAGACTTCCTCTCCAGACCCTTCACCAGTTTTGTAGCCCTTCTCTGGACTCGCTCAAGCACCTCCATGTCCTTGTAGCAAGGGGCCCAAAACTGAACAAAGTACTCGAGGTGCGGCCTCACCAGAGCTGAGTACAGGGGGACAATCACTTCCCTAGCCCTGCTGGCCGCGCTGTTTCTTATGCAAGCCAGGATGCTGCTGGCCTTCTTGGCCACCTGAGCACACTGCTGGCTCATATTCAGCCGACTGTCAACCACTACTCCCAGGTTCTTCTCTGACAAACAGCTTTCTAACCACACATCTCCCAGCCTGTAGCTCTGCTTGGGGTTGTTGGGCCCCAGCTGCAGGACCCGGCACTTGGCCTTGTTGAACTTCATACCGTTGGCCTCGGCCCATCGGTCCAGCCTATACAGATCTTCCTGCAGAGCCTTCCTACCCTCGAGCAGATCGACACACACACCTAACTTGGTGTCGTCTGCAAACTTGCTGAGGGCGCACTCGATCCCCTCGTCGAGATTATCGATGAAGATGTTAAAGAGGACTGGCCCCAGTACTGAGTCCTGGGGGACTCCACTAGTGACTGGCCTCCAACTGGATTTGATTCCATTCACCACAACTCTCTGGGCCCAGCCATCCAGCCAGCTCTTAACCCAATGAAGTGTGCGGCAGTCCAAGCCATGAGCAGCCAGTTTCCTGAGGAGAATGCCGTGGGAAACGGTGTCAAATGCCTTACTGAAGTCAAGGTAGACCACATCCACAGCCTTTTCCTCATCCACTAAGCATGTCACTTTGTCATAGAAGGAGATCAGGTTAGTCAAGCAGGACCTGCCCTTCATAAACCCATGCTGACTAGGCCTGATTGCCTGCTTACCCTGCAACTGCCGCATGATGACACCCAAGATAATCTGCTCCATGAGCTTCCCTGGCAGTAACAGGCCTATAGCTCCCTGGGTCTACCCTCTGACCCTTCTTGTAGATGGGTGTCACGTTTTCTAGCCGCCAGTCAAGTGGGACCTCCCCCGATAGCCAGGACTGCTGATAAATGATGGAAAGTGGCTTGGCCAGCTCCTCCGCCAGTTATCTCAATACCCTCGGGTGGATCCCATCCGGCCCCATCGACTTGTGCACATCCAAATGCTGTACCAGGTCGCCAACCATTTCCTCGTGGATTGTGGGGGCCACATTCTGCTCCTCATCCCCTTCCACCAGCTCAGGGTACTACTGGGTGTCCAGAAAACAACTGGTTTTGCTGTTAAAGACTGAGGCAAAGAAGGCATTAAGCACCTCAGTCTTTTCCTCATCTCTGGTAACTAAGTTTTCCCCCGCATCCAGTAAAGGGTGGAGATTCTCCTTAGTCTTCCTTTTGGTACTGATGTATTTATAAAAACATTTTTTGTTGTCTTTAACAGCAGTAGCCAGATTGAGCTCCAGATGAGCTCTGGCCTTTCTAATTTTGTCCCTGCACAGCCTCGCAACATCCTTGTAGTCCTCCTGAGTGGCCTGCTCTCTTTTCCAAAGATTATAAACCCTCTTTTTTCTCCTAAACTCGAGCCACAGCTCTCTGTTCAGCCAGGCCTATCTTTTTCCGCGCCAGCTCATCTTTGGGCACGTGGGGACAGACCGCTCCTGAGCCATTAAGATTTCTTTCTTGAAGAGCGCCCAGCCTTCCTGGGCTCCTCTGTCTTTCAGAACCACCTCCCAAGGGACTCTGCCAACCAGTGTCTTGAACAGCTCAGAGTCAGCCCTCTAGAAGTCCAAGACAGCAGTTTTACTGATCCCCTTCCTGACTTCGCCAAGTATCAAGAACTCTACCATTTTGTGGTCACTCTGCCCAAGACAGCCCCCGACCACCACATCTCCCACCAGTCTTTCTCTGTTAGTGAACAGAAGGTCTAGCGGGGCACCTCCCCTGTTAGGCTCACCAACCAGCTGCATCAGGAAGTTATCTTCCGTGTTCTCCAGAAACCTCCTGGACTGCTTTCTCTGGGCTGTGTTGTGTTTCCAGGATATGTCTGGGAAGTTGAAGTCCCCCACAAGAACAAGCGCTGACGATTTCACAACTTCTGCCAGCTGCCTGTAGAACTCCTCATCTGTCCCCTCATCCTGGTTTGGCGGTCTATAACAGACCCCCACCAGGATGCTTCCCTTGTTGGCCTTTCCGCTGATCCTAACCCATAGCAACTCCACCTTGTCATTCCCAGCCTCAAGTTTGATGACATCAAAACACTCTCTAATATAGAGAGCCACTCCACCACCCCTTCCGTGCTGCCTGTCCCTTCTGAAGAGTTTATAGCCAGACATTGCAGCACTCCAGTCATGAGAGTGGTCCCACCACGTTTCCGTGATGGCAACCAAGTCATAGCCTGCGTGCTGCGCAATGGCTTCCAGCTCTTCCTGCTTGTTGCCCATGCTGCGTGCATTAGTGTAAATGCACTTCAGCTGGGCCTTAGCCTTCTCCCTCAGCCTTGCCACTGTTCCCCCTGGCACACCTCCAACAGGCTTTGTTTCATCCCCGCCCCCCTTCTCACCTAGTTTAAAGCCCTCTCAATGAGCCCTGCCAGCTCCTGGCCCAGGATTCGTTTTCCCCTTGGGGCCAGTTGGGACCCATGTGCAGCCATCAGGCCAGGTGCCGAGTAGAGTGCCCCATGGTCAAAGAACCCAAAACTTCTGTGTTGGCACCAGCCTCTGAGCCACGTGTTTATCAGGTGGGCTTTTCGTGTCCTCTCTGAACCATTCCCTGCCACTGTAGGAATGGACGAAAACACCACCTGTACTCCCGCTCCATCCACTAACCCTCACAGCCCCCTGAAGTCCCGTTTGATAGCCTTCAGGCTTCTCTCATCACTGGTATCACTGCCAGCCTGGACTATCAGTAGCGGGTAGTAATCAGAGGGGCAAACCAGGTTGGGAAGCTTTCTGGCAACGTCCCTGACCCTGGTGCCAGGGAGGCAGCAGACTTCCTTACGGGTAGGGTCAGGCTGAGAGATAGGGCCCTCCGTTCCTCTGAGAAGGGAGTCACCCACCACGATCACCCTTCTCTCCTTCTTGGTGGGAGCAGTCTCGAGGCGTGGAGCAGACTTCCTCGCCCTAGGCTTCCTGGTTAAATTTCCTGCCACACCCTCACTCTCTCGAGCTCCAGGGCCTCAACCTGTTGCATAAGGGCACCTGGGAAGGTGGGGCAGGTGGTGGGGAGAGTTTCCTGCAACGTCGAGCAGGGACCTGTCTCCATTCCTCCTCAACTCCTAGGTCCTCTCTCTCTGCCCGACAGCGACCGGGCAGGGGGTCCACCCCCATTAGGGGAGTCTCACCCCGGTGCCTCTCCTTCAGGCCTTGCAGGGAGTTGTTCCACCAGTCTATCTCCCGCTCGCACTCCCTGATGGCCCTCAACATCTCCACCTCCTCCTTGAGCTCTGCCACCAGGCAGACCAGGTCATCCAACTGCTCGCACCTCACACACACAGTATCTCTGCCTCCCTCGGATGGCAGCAGCAGGCTCTGGCACTCCCTGCATCCAGAGACTTGAACTGCCGCATTTTTGAGTGGGCACTCTGTCTGGGTGGCTACAGACTTTCTAGCGCGAGCTGCCTAGCGAGCTTCTCTGCCTAGCAAGGACCATAGTGGCCTAGCTGGTGGTCGAAAGCCGTCAGTTGAGGTGTTCTTAGGGGCAGGGGGATTGCTCTGCCCTCCCTGCTCGCCATGCCTGTATGAACTGCCGCACCCTGCCTTTCTGACCCACCCTGCCCTGTTTGCCTATCCTGGTCGCCGTGCTCCTGGTCGCCGTGCTCCTGGTCGCTTGCGCTCCCGAGGGGCTGCTTTTGAATGGCCGGGGAGGGGGCGCTGCTGGCTCCACCTACGCATTCAAGCATCTACTTCCAGATGTTTACAATGGAGATATCTTCATCTGAATCCAACTGTAAGAACAGGACTCATATACTCTCAGACAGAAATCCAGTGCTATTAGAAAAAGCTTCAGATATAACTAGGAGATACAACACAGGTCTTTATGATTTTAAAACCCTTCTTCAAGGAACTGAACACCTAGAAGACGGAAGAATCAATAGACACATTAGACATTTTTAAGGAGAGATTTTCTAAGGTCATCATATAGGTTCACCATGTCCTCAAGTGAGAGAAAACACCTTCAGGGTGTTATTAGTGGCCTCAGACATCACTATCAGGACAGGATAACAAGTGTCTGGGGACATTTATTTTTCATCATTGACTACTGAACGAAGTTTACAGAACTAATTAGATTGGATGCCTTCCATTTAGTCAGGTAGAGATAACCAAGATGATCTTGACCTCAGTGCTTTGATTTCATATATTTATTTATTGTTATTATATTTTTTCCTCCAAGTTGATGCTTTCTGTGAAATAATCAACTTCAAGAAAGAGTAAAATAAAAATAAATAATAATAAAAAAAGGATCAACTTAAGCTGTTTCACTTTTAGCATTATTATTACTTCTGGGTAGTCGCAGCTATTCCCAATTCTCTCAATTTTGATGGAATGCATGAGTGGCAAAGTCCCCAGTGAACTCCCAGCATATTTCCTAATCTTTAGCTTTCAGCTACCAGATGTTGTAACAAAGATAATTGTGTCTGAGAAGTTGCTAAGTATGTATTTACATAAATTTGTTGCTATTAGGAAAGTTTGGTCCACTGCACTCGCAATGCATAAATTTCAAAATGACTGATGTGTGAATGGCTTTTTGTCTGAAGTATGGTACAAATCCATTTCCAATTAGAATAGTCATATTTTGAATCTACTATTTTAATCAGTTTCTTTCTACTTTTAGCACATATATTCCCTGCTATTTGTATATTTTTCATTTTTTTTTTTTTTTCCTCCTTGCATTTTTTCTTCAGTGTTTTGAAGATCCTATAGCTCAAAGTGACTCTAGGAAGACACCTGAAGTTGTGGCTGACATACCTCAGATGTTGTGGTGGTTTTACCGTGCTAGGCAGCTGAATACCACAACTGCTCTCTCACTCCCCCTCCTCAAATGAGGAGGGGAAGAAGTAAAGGAAAGAACAACTCACGGGTTGAGAGAAGGATAATTTAATTAAAGAGAAAATATATTATTAAGGAAATATTATTATTAATTAAACAATTCAACTAAAGGGAAAAAAGGGAAAGGGGAAGAGAGAGGTGGAAGGGGAATAACAAAACAAAACAAGTAAAGGCTGTGTGGAAGTGCAGAGGAAAGAAATTACTCTCTAATTCCCACAAATGAGCGATGCTTGGCCATGTCCTTGAAGCAGGGCCTCAACGCACGTAGCCGGTGTTCGGGAGGAGGACAGACATTTTCGCAACGAGAGCCCACCCCTCCCCTCTTCTTCCTTTTTTCACCTTTTATTGCTGAGTGTGACATCATATGGTATGGAATATCCCTTTGTTTGGTTTAGGTCAGCTGCCCTGGTGATGTTTTTCACTCACTTTTTTGCCCACCCCCTAGGAGGGTTAGAGAGAGTCCTGATGCTGTGCCAGCACTTCTCAGCAGCAGACACAATGCAGGTGTGCTATCACTGCTGTTCTAGCTACAAGTGCAGAGCACAGCACTGTATGGGCTGCTGCAGGGAAAGTTAACATCCCAGCCAGACCCAGTACAGATGTTTGAGTTTTACAATCTCCATCTGCCCCCCCACCCCCCCACCTCCCAGTGCATCCCCAGCTTGGAACTTGTGATCTTTGTTTGACGTATGGTTTCATGTACATCTTCCAGTCAATTTTGAACCCTTAAAAGTTAAGTTCCGTTTTTTAAAAAAATAGCTCAAAATTGTTGAAGTGTTAAAAGTCTAAAGAGAAGTTCTTCTAATAAGGTCTCTCTTTAAGGCAGACTGACTTTCTTTTTTTTGCTTCCTATATTTAGATTTACCAACAATACTCAACATCTCAAATAAACTCTTCTCTAAACATAACGTTTCTATCAGGCTCTTTTCCCAAGCACCAAATGATAAAATGAGGGGAAATGGCCTCAAGTTACACCAGGGGAGGTTTAGGTTGGATATTAGGAGAAATTTCTTTCTTAAAAGGGTAGTGTGACATAGAAATAGACTGCCCAGGGAAGTGGCTGAGTCGGCATCCCTGGTATTCAAGAAACCATAGAATCATAGAATCATAGAATATCCCAAGTCGGAAGGGACCCATAAGGATCATCAAGTCCAAATCCTGGCACCACACAGGTTTACCCAAAGGTTTAGACCATGTGACTAAGTGCACAGTCCAATCTCTTCTTATATTCAGACAGGCTCAGTGAAGTGACTACTTCACTGGGGAGCGTGTTCCCGTGTGCAACCACCCTCTCAGTGAAGAACCTCCTCCTGACGCCGAGCCTAAACTTCCCCTGCCTCAGCTTAATCCTGTTCCCGTGGGTCCTATCACTGGGGTTTATGGAGAAAAGATCTCCTGCCTCTCCACTCCCCCTCGCAAGGAAGTTGTAGACCATGATGAAGTCTCCCCTCAGCCTCCTCTTCTCCAGGCTGAACAGGCCCAGTGACCTCAGCTGCTCCTCAGATGTCCTCTCCTCTAGGCCCTTCATCATCTTCATCGTCCTCCTCTGGACACTATCCAACAGTTGAATGTCCTTTTTGTACTGTGGTGCCCAGAACTGCACAGAGTACTCAAGGTGAGGCCGCACCAGCAGAGAAGAGCGAAACAATCACTTCCTTCGACCGACTAGCAATGCTGTGCTTGATGCATCCCAGGATATGGTTGGCCCTCCTGGCTGCCAGGGCACACTGCTGGCTCATATTCAACTTGCTGTCAACCACGACCCCCAGATCCCTCTCTGTGGGGCTGCACTCCAGCATCTCATCGCCCAGTCTGTGTGTATGGCCAGGGTTGCTTTGTCCCAGTTGCAGGACTCGGCACTTGCTTTTGTTAAACTTCATGTGGTTGGTGATCGCCCAGCTCTCCAAACTGTCCAGATCTCTCTGCAAGGCCTTTCCACCCTCATCCAAGTCTGCAACTCCTCCAAGTTTGGTGTCGTCAGCAAATTTGCTCAAAATACCTTCTAGTCCTACATCCAAATTGTTTATAAGAACATTGAAGAGGACTAGCCCTAAAATGGAGCCTTGAGGGACCCCACTAGTGACCATCCGCCAGCCCCATTTACCACAGCCCTTTGAGCCCTGCCCGTCAGCCAGTCAGATTATTCACCCATCGTATGATGTTTTTATCTAGTTGTATGCTGGATATTTTGTCCAGAAGGATCCTATGGGAAACTGTGTCGAAAGCCTTGCTGAAGTCCAAAAAGCACTTTGGAAGCACATCAGCTGATTTCCCTTGATCAACTAGATGGATGATCATAAAAGGAAATCAAATTCGTTAAGCAGGACCTACCCCTTATGAACCCATGCTGGCTGGGATCAATGACTGCATTGTTCCCCAGATGAGCTTCAAGAACTTCAAGAATCATCTTCTCCATAATTTTACCAGGCACTGACGTGAGACTGACAGGCCTGTAATTGCTTGGGTCTCCTTTCTTACCCTTCTTGAAAATTGGTACATTTGCCAGCTTCCAGTCTACCGGGACCTCTCCAGATTCCCAAGATCGTTGAAAAATAATTGAGAGAGGTCCCACGATGACATCAGCCAGCTCTTTAAGCACCCTGGGATGAATCCAACCTGGACCCATGGACTTGTAGGGATCCAGGTGGAGCAGCAAATCCTGCACATGTTCAGGGTCAGTTGGGAGTTTGTCATTCCCACTGTCACGGTCCTCCAGCTCAGGGCACCCTGGGTTCCGAAGCCTATTGTCAACGTTGAAGACAGAGGCGAAGAAGGCATTAAACGTCTCTGCTTTGCCTATGTCGTTGTCTGTGAGGAGACCTTCCCCATCAAGTAGCAGACCTATGTTTTCTTTGGTTCTCCTTTTTCTGTTCCTGTATCTAAAAAAAAACAACTTTTTATTATCTCCCACAGACACACCAGCTGCAACTGTAGTTGGGCTTTGGCCACACAAATTTTCTCCCTACAAACACGAACAACATCCCTGTATTCCTTCTTTGTCACCTGACCCTCCTTCCAGCAGTCGTACACTCTCTTTTTTCATCTAATCTCCAGTAGAAGATCCCTGATCAGCCAGGCCAGCCTCCTGCCCCGCCTGACTGACTTCAGATATTTTGGAATGGCCCAATCTTGTGCTTTTAGGAGGCAGTGCTTAAAGACTCACCAGCACTGATGGACATCAATGCCTTCAACAGCAGTTTCCCAGGGACCTTGCTGACTAGTTCCCTGAGAGGCCTGAAGTCTGCTTTCCCCACATCCAAGGCTGAAGTTTCGGTGGCAATTTTCCTTCTGTCACCATAAATTCTAAACTCAACCACTTCATGGTCACTATGACTGAGACGGCCGCCAATTGCCACTTCCCACACAAGACCCTCTCTGTTCTCCAGCAACAGGTCTAGGAGGGCACCATTCCTAGTTGGCTCCCTCAGCACCTGCACCAGGAAGTTATCACTGAGGTGCTTTATGAACCTCCTGGACTTGCTCGTGTCAGCCATGTGGTGATCCCAGTCGACATCTGGCAGGTTGAAATCCCCCATAAGGACAAGGGGAGTTGATCTCGAGGCATCTCTCAGTTCTGCAAAGACTAATTCATTGGCGTTGTCGTCTTAGTCAGGTGGTCTGTAATACACTCCCACAACGACATCCCCTTTATTTGTTTGTCCCTTAATCCTTACCCAGAGGCTCTCAACTTTGCCATCGCCAACCTGAAGTTCCACACAGTCCAGCCCCTGCTTCACATACATTGCCACCCTGCCACCTCGCCTACCCTACCTGTCCCTCCTGAAGAGCCTATAACCACCTATTTCAGCACACCACCCACAGGACTAATCCCACCAGGTTTCGCTTATGCCAATGATGTCATAGCTGTGGGTCTGGACCAAGACTTCTAGCTCTTCCATTTTATTCCTCATACTGTGTGCATTTGTGTAGAAGTACTTCAAATGCACCTCCCTACACGCAGAACGTTGTGGATCTGACTGAAAGACCTCACTGGCACACAGTCCCTCTGTGTACCATCCTTTAGGTCTTCACCGGCATGCCTGCTTTTATCCCCTTCCCCCTTCAACTCTACATGTAGATTTAAAACTTAGTAACATGGCTTAGTGGTGGATTTTAGTACCAGGTTAAAGGTTGGACTAGAGAATCTTAGAGGTCTTTTCCAACCTGAATGGTTTTATGATTCTATATTTATATGTTTTCATATAAACTACAGCATATATTTTTATATTTCATGCAAAAAAAAAAAAAAAAACAATGGTTCTTGGTCTTTAACTTCAATTAACCTATGACATACAGCTACCATTAAATACAGAGAATGAGGAGTTTGAATAGCTGTTAAATAGATTTCTATTTGTTCCACAACAGTCCCCCACAAAATTTTAAAATTAAATTCCTCCATTTCCCCAAACAGTAGCCGTTGGGATTTCTCTGGTCTTTCCCCATATCCCCGGCAGCAGGACTTCCACATGTAAGCAGTAGCTATTCTGCCACAAAGTTTAACATCAGTGACTCTTAGTGCTGCTTTTTAATACAGCTTTCTTTGCTAATAAATGTAGCTATATATAAATCTATAAATACATTTTGAAAAAAATGCTAACAATTTTTTATTAGTCTTTATTTTGTAGTAAAAATACTGCACTTGTCTAAATAAATGGTATTCAAGTTCTGTTCATTATGCCCTAAATTTGTATATATATGTGGTAACAGAGATATAAAAATATTTGCTTTATTATCTTACCACTGACAATTTTTGATTGCTAAAAGTCACTGTTCTGAAGAATATATATATATATATATATATATACATATTCTATTCAGATTTTTCCAAAATATCAAAAATATCAAAAAGGACTTTCAATTTATTGAAAGTAACGTAATTTAGTAAAGAATTTTTATAATCTAACAAGATCATTTTATTTATTTGCAATAGCCTAGAAGACTACAATACGGTGTTATTTTAATGAGTTTAATCCTCTAAGTAAGTTCTTCGTAATATTTTAGCCATTCCCTTGCTCTCCCTCAAATTTGTCCGATCAGAATACAATGAGGATGAATAAACACCAGTGGAGGAGATGTTGATTCCTGGAAATAATCCAAACCTCAAAAGAGGACCCAAGTTCAGATCACCCATTTCTTTAAATAAAAATCTAGTCAATCTGTTCCAGTGTCTCTTGGTCACCTTAAAGTGCCAAACCTTGTCAGAGAGTATTTTCTGTATTTACAACCACTTAATATAAATGTGAATCTAGTACTGTGTGAATGTTAATGTTCTAACCAGTAATGCTGCAGATGCTTAAAATAGATCCCAGAGCCTTCTCATAGTCTCTATTTTCCTCTCTTCCACACAATGGTCTAAGAAATACAATAAAGCAGTGAAAAATAAGGTTTCATTCAGGTTCATCTAGGGAGCAGAAAATGCTTTTAATTTTACAGAAGAAGAAGCAAAACCCAGCCTGTCCATTCCTTAGAAAGTGGTGATATAGAGCCAAGCTCTATGGGGTTGCTGACAGGATTTATTGTATGTCACACAGATCAAAAATAAGTGTAGGCAGCTAAAGAGTTTTGATACCCAGCTGGGTATGATGGTCTGTGAGCATAACAGACACTGACTGTGCCACAGCACAATACTTCTGCTTGCCAAGTTAATTAAGTTAGGATTGAATGCCCATGGATAGGAGATAATATCAGCCACATACAAAGGATATGTGATATTGTAGATTAGGTTTATAAGAACTGCTTTGTCTCTCTGACAGGGAGACAAAAATGTGCTGCTGTTAAAGAGATGGGACTCCTGCCATATTCAAGAACATGCTTTAGTTTGTATTTTTTTCCCTTTATTATTTCTATTTTCCATTTAATAAAAATCTGAGCCTTGGAGCTATATGCAAGGGAAATAGCAGAAAAGGTGACAAACCCAGGAAACCATCAGAGGTGAACTTTTCAACACAGAGCAACATCTCAAGGCAGGCTGTAAATAGGATTACTTTTATTAGGCTACTGCCTGCTACAGCTGCTCTTGTTAAGGGCCTATCACTCTGCATGCAGTGGAGTGACAGGCAGCCCAAGCCTTGGGGACCCAGCACAGGACCCCACTGCTGTACACCACTCAGGTGGAACCACCCCCTTGAGTCAATAACAGTGTCTGTCCAAAGTGTAAAATAAGATTTCAAAGTGTCTTACAGAAGATGGGCAGGTGCTAGGATTACCCTTTCAACAGAAATATGGGTTGTCAGAAGAGGACCAGGGTAAACATCAAGACCTCCTTACATCATCATCAGGTCCCCATGTTGACATCAGTGAGGGCCATGTTGACATCAGAGAAGACCATCAATTTTATGGAATTCTCCTCAACCCTTATCCCCCAAAATATCCACCCCCCCTCATAGTCCAGTGTCTGAATCACAAGAGGCTTGAGTTAGGCAGTGCTCAGTCTGGTTTGAGTCTTAAAGAGAAATAATCAATGCTTCAGGTAAGTCCCCAAGAATTTCTGAGGTTTGGGCTACTGTGATGCAAGGTGAGGTGTAATTATCTATCCCTTCTTGGGGGAAGTACAAGAACTACTGCCATGTCTGCACACCAAAGTTACGGGGATGAAGAAGAACAGATCCAAGAAATGGAAATATTGGTATAGCAATGCAGAGAGATTCCTGATGAGACCAAGAGATGTAGCAAAATTTATAGCAAGCACTTGTTACTGTAGCTTATACTCATTAGAGGTAATCTTACATTTGCAAATCAGCCTGACTTCCCAGGAAAAGAGAAAGCTCCTGTGAAGTTATCAATTCTCCCAATTGGGTCTGAAATATATATATATGCATATGCACACGCACACACACATGCTTAATTGTAAATAATTTTTAATAAACTTGCAGCTCCAGTTTCTCCAAGCCTCTAATTTCTGA
Organism: Oxyura jamaicensis; assembly: GCF_011077185.1. Classification (NCBI taxonomy): domain Eukaryota; kingdom Metazoa; phylum Chordata; class Aves; order Anseriformes; family Anatidae; genus Oxyura; species Oxyura jamaicensis. Next base: position 5,186,950 of record NC_048926.1, on the reverse strand, counting down.
AAATATATAAAATAAAATAAAATTATAAAATAAAATAAAATAAAATAAAATAAAATAAAATAAAATAAAATAAAAGAATTAAATGAGGCTGGTAAGAAGGTACCCCACTACAGGAGGCTGGAAATGTAACTCAGGTACTCATTTAATGTATTTTACTCCACTTCTGCAGTACTTCATTGCATGAATGACTTGAATGCTAAAGTTTTGCTCAAGACAAACATTTCTATAGACATTCAAACTGCATCAACTGAAATATCATCAAAGTATGAGCTAATTTGAATTCCTGACCTTATGTAGTGACAGAGGGGAGCTGGAAAGTTGTGGGCCAGACTGAAGACAAGACTTAAGTCTATTTAACTCTTGTGATTGGCCGTGACTGCAAAGGCACATACGTATTTGTGTCAGAGACTAGAACAACTTTAAACACTGTTTTTAAAGATGATATATATATTTATGCATTGCTATTCTAATACTTTTGATTAACATTAATGAATTATTACTAAATTAGATTAGTTTATAAAAATGTTTAGGTATATCTTGCAGGAAGAACTTGTAGGAATACATTTAAAATATCTTTATTATTTCCTTCCTCAGAGATGCTTATAGGAATATTTATCTCTCAAAACATACAAAAAGACACTAAAAAGATATTATATTTTGTGACCTGATTATACTTATTTTGTTACAGGACAAGCACACTATTTGGGAAATTATAGCCTTAGTCCAGTCACCTTCTTGAGAAAATTCCTATTTATATTCCTAACTGGCATCTCCTATTTCTCCAAGTGATTTTGCTCTGTTAGCATGGTACAAATTATCATCTATATAGAGGAAGACCAGGTCCAAATGTATTCCTGATTTATCTCTAACAATGAACTAAAAGGTAAATAAAATCCATTAAAAACAAGTTGTGTTTATTTATTTATTTATTTATTTTAAAAAAGACAGTATGATCAGAATGGAAGATAAATGCCAAAGACCTGTTTGTCATTTACATTACAGCAGAATAAAGAAGCTGTGAATGGGAACACAAGAGGTAGGCTGTGCTGTCATTTATTTCCAGCTAAAAATGCATTCTTGGATTTTTAGAGTGGGATTTAATTTGTTTGTGAGAAAATCTTTCCTGCATTAACAGAGGCTGGTTTGTGAAGGGCTACAGGAAAGGTTCAGTGATTAACTGATTTTACGAATTCCCTGGCCTTCCAGGATTCACTTATCTCTCTCTGAATGGATCTGTCTATCTCTTGCAATCACTTGGCTATCACAGGCCTTGCAATCACTTGGCTATTATGCAAGGGTCAAGCTCATGCTGAAAATGGAGAATATACTAAATTAAGATGTATAAGAGATTAACCAGCTCAGGTTAATTGTGTTTTCATTTTCTTAAGAGTTTATCAATGCTATAAAATAAATCTCAATATGCTTTGCTGTTATTAAAAGAAAATGGGACACTTCATAATAGCAATAGTCATTATCATTAGATCTGAAAACAAGCACAGAAGAACAATTCTTTTTAGTTGTAAAATAACATAACCAAGTGGCTACTTTCAACACTGTTTCTGTAAAATTCCTGCTATCTCTTCATTTTCTTTTTCAGTCCCTATTCAGAGAGAGATCTTGTCACCCTTGCTTGCAATGTCATCAAGAAGGCATCTCTGTGTCTAAGTACACTTCCTGGGAGCTTTCTTCTTTGGTCTATTAACATCTTTTTGTATTTGGGGGTTAAAGATGAGCCGACTTCCTTATGTGAAATAGTCTTTGTGCTTCAGCTTAACTGAATACATACAGAAAGTTAGACACCAGACAAGTTAATCTGAGGGTGGTGGAAATGAAATAACAAAAATAACATCTATCTCTTTGTTAACCAGAAGGGAGGAGATGCTTTGGATCAAGATCTTCCTCAAGTAGGATTCTGCACACATCCAGATACACTCTTTGAATGAGAGCGCTTATGTTATACAAACAGATTGGTGCATACCACAGGTATTCAGACAGTGGTCACGGGGCTTCCCTTCAAGTTGAGCTTTACAAATAAGAGGTGAATTGTACAGATGTGCTTAAATACTAATAGTCTGTCTTACTGGAGAGCCAGATTTTAAGCCAACTGAATAATTTTCACACCAAGCCCAATGATCCTTATATGTTGCTACAGCAGTCTGGAGTGATTAGTTACATCATTTGTTCAACTCCCATGTTTTCTCTAATGTGATTGACAGTACTACATAACTAGAAGAACATAACTCAAATGTTTTTGTATCCATAAGTGATCCTCTGTGAAAACATGTTACTTTTGCTTTCTTCCTGAAGTGAATGGAATGATATACCAGACAGAGAAACTGAAGAACCATACATAGCCCTGATTAAAGAGGATTTTTCCTAATTGTAGTAAAACAGGAGGTTCTGAGCAAGATAATTTTCAAGACATACATTAATACGGGACTACAATATGTCAGGAACAAGAACTGATGAACAAGGAAATCTTTGCCTTGGTGGTATTTTTCCACCTTGATTCTGAGTGTAAGTTAGTATATATGAGACCCATCTCCAGGGTCTCACCACTTCATAGAAGTAGTTTTCATGTTAGACACTGAAAAACTTTGAAATAGACATTGCTTCAAAATACAGAAAAAAAGTAAAGCTCCAGTTATTGGAATAATCTGGAATAATCTAGATAATCTGGATTTCAGATCTTTTTGAAGGTAAAGGTAAACCACTATACAACCTGTTTTTTTTTGTTTGTTTTTTTGTTTGTTTGTTTTTGGTAAAAAAGAAACTTTTTTTTTTTTTTTTTTTTTTCCAGGTAGAAACCATTAAAGTACTGGGAAACCAAAAAATGTATACAATTAAGCAAATAGTGTTTAATTAGCTCTACTAAGAAAACCTGAGCTTGATTCCTCACTCTGTCTATTACTGTCTATTACATTTGTGTCTATTATGGTGTTTATGCCTCACTCTGAGACAATCCCTTATCTATTTAATGGGGCTAATAATGCTTTCCCAGCACTCCAGAACAAGTGTTCCAGGAACCAAGAAGCTTAATTGCTGTTTCAGTGTGACTGGACATCAAAACCCAACATTTCTGTGGACTTTTTTTAAAAACAAACAAACAAACAAAAAAACACAACAACAAAAAAACACAAGCCTGTGTGACATTTTAGTATAATAGTTCACTCCAATTCTAGCAATGTAGTATTACTGCTACCTCTCTCTAATGACATCTGCATATATTTTACTTAGAAGTTATGCCATTGTTTAAATTAGATATATATTTTTTTTTTTTTCAGTTAATAGCTTATGCGTTTTTTTTTTCAACAGTTTCCCAGGTAGATACAGAAAAAGTATCTAAATGGCAAAGATTTATTTTTTCCCCCAAGATGATTTGTGGCTTTGTGTCTTCCAGTACAGCAATTGCTTTCTTCTAATTTTTCATTTTGAAGTGACACCTTCTTGGAAAAACAACATTTATTTGGGAGGAAATCTAAAGTGTACAAATTACACCTGCCTCCTGCTCCCTCCTGCAAGGGGGTTGGATTTTATTCACCACCACCACTCCATAAGAAAAAAAAAAAACAAATCTTAAAGTATTACTCATTTTATACCAAGAAAGAGCATTTCCTATAACTAGGATAAAGCTATTTGACTGCTAAAAATGACACTGCATACAACTGCAAATTAAATTTTCTTAGGAAAGGAAAAACAGAAGAGACCAACAAAATAAAATTTAAAAGTGTATTGGAACTTTTCATGTCATGTATTTCTAATCCTTCATGTCCAGGAGCTACAAAGCAAAGTATGCATTTCAACAGAGAGTATGAGAAAGACTACTTAAGTTAAATAACAGTTCTTACTTGCTTTAGGGGCCAGAAGTTATAGTTGCCCATAAATGTTTTGTAACAAGTAGGGTCATAAATCCAGGTGACAACCTTCCAGTTTTAGCAGCAGTAGAAACAGGTCACTATTGGACTGTGATTTAAAGCATTTTGCTTAAGTAATTGCAAAGGGAGGATTTGGAGGTTTAGGTCTTTTCCTGTATTTCAACATTGGTCAAAGAAAATAGATTCTTAATGGATTTTTTTTTTTTTTTTCTCTCTGAGATACCAAAGACACCAAAACAATTTTGAAAGTATTTGTATGTGTGTACATATGTATATACATACACACACTCATAATTGTTCCCTAGATCTATTTATGCACAAAATGTCATTTTTGCATTTGAAGTCACACACATGGGCCTATGCTCATGCATCTTCATCAAGCAATCTGATTTTCAGCATATTGCCTATAGAATTATTTCAAAGACAACTCCAATATGAATACTGTGGCCAAAATTCATGTATCTACAAGATGAGTTGCAGAATGGTGCACATCAAACTATTCACTCGCTGAAGTGTTACCAGGTCTCTTTGCCTCAGCAATGCAACTATTATTAGGTAGACTTTCTGCACTAGGTCCTGATGACCTTTTCCTGAATTATCATAGCCATGGCCCCTTATGACTGATACTCTCCTACAATTTTCATCTTTTCCTACAAAAAGGAAGGAGGAACGGAGGGAAACTAATAGTTTAGGATAGCAGGGACTCATCTGGAAAACCCCAACACAGAAACACAAAATAGTTGTCAAAGATATTAGCCCAGTGAAACCAGAGATTTTACTTTCATGATAAAAAAGTCTTACAAGGACAGACTACTATAGACCCTTTTTATAAATACCCTTTTCCTTTGTCTAAGCCTACTTCTTTATCTGCATTTTCAAATACTTTTTCTCTCCTCTTTCAGGCAAAATTCATTTCCAAACTAGGGTAATACTAATGTAGTAATTACCTAGTTGGCCTAGGTAAAAGTGGTGGGGGAGAGGCTGAGTTTAAATAAATTCAGCTGAAATCAAATTCCCTCATTAGACTTTTCTATAAGGTTGACACATTTTTGTCACAGTGACTGAGTGTCCTTTGTTTTTACTATAGTAATTCTGCCTTTATTTACAAAGGATAGGAACCAATAACTCAATGTTTTTCTCTGCCCATTACTAAGTCAATTATTGATTTAAATATCCAGGTGTACAAAGGCAAGAAAAGAGGTAATAATAATAATATAATAATAATAAAAATAATAATATGACAAATTTTTGAAAACTCAGATTTTTTCTGGGAAAATAAATTTTAAAAAATCACCTTTCTGACAAGGAAATAAACTAGAATCCTACTGGTATCATGCTTGGGTGTTACAAGATTATTAGGTAGTATTCTGGCAGATAGGTCCTTTACTGGTGCTAATGGCTTTCATCAGCTAATGGTGGCCTATGAAAATATCAGTGGTTGAATTGCCCATCTGGCATATACAAAAATTGTACCAGCTCTCTCAATTTGTCAATGTGTGTATGTTTGCTGCAGCAGTGCTCAACAGTGTTGCTTCTGAATTCTGATCTTAACCTTATTTTTTTAGGCAGGGTTCTTTACTGTGTGTTTGCTTTTGTTGCTTCAGGTTTTTATTCATATCTTCTTTCTTTTTGTCTTAGGTTGCTCTTTTTTATAAGCCCTTTTCTTCTATTTGTCTTTTATGCTTTTTATCCCCTGCTTCCTTGAGTGTGTACATATGTTACCAACCATTAAACTTTTATTTCTTCCTGAAAATTTCTCTGTAGCCCATAATGTCTTACTGGGTGATACAGCTCAGTACTGAATTCAGTCATACAAGAAACTAAAATCTAATTCTTTCACTCATAAGCTGAACGATTAGATGGAAGCCCAGCAGTCACCAGGAGGGAAGGCTTTGCAATAACTCTTGCAGCCTCCTCAGAAGTGACACAGAATGGTCTAAAATATTTGGTGATGCTGATCTATTAGCATTACATTTTTGTAAATGAGGGAGGAAGCCATAAAAATGACAAACAGAGCTTACAATGAAGAAGTTTGCTGAAGAATAGAGGGTAAATGGAAGAAAGAATAGAGACTAAACAGTACAAACTTTACTGCCTGAAGTACTGAAAGAAAAAGGAGTACATCTATAATTTTCATAACTGGTACTATTCATGTAGAAAATTTTTCCAAGAAACCGGAGACAGTAGATTAACTGTATCCTTTCAATATATGTAAATATTTAAAATATATTTGTATAGAAAGGGAAGATATATTTGCTAACATGCCTGAGAATCAGTGTTATATACTTTCTTCTTCATGAAAGCAATTTGTTATCCATCATTCATCCAAGATACATCCTGAACTTCTGATTACTGATTCTGACTCAATTCGCTTGTGTAGGTATCTATGTGTGCAATACTAGTGGTTCAGATAACACTGTAGTCTTCAAAGTCTGTTAACTATTCATATTTCTATATCATACTTGAGAAATGCAAGCATTTAGGCCATTTAAGCCTCATTTTAATCTCAACATACAAAATTGAATTTATACTTACTCTGAAGTGAAACTTTTCACTTTTCCTCTTCAGACATCTTTCAGTTCTTAAAGCTACTAATTTTTCATACCTCCAACTTTAGTGGTTTAGCCATAAAGTAATTCACAGTAGAAATCATCTAAGATTTACTTTTACTCCCATAACATTTTCTCTGCTGTGTCCTGTGTTGAGCAATACCTTTCCTGCCATCCAGGAAAGAAATAGTCATGGCCTAAACTTCAATAATGTTTATGTTTCCATTTAGGTGAGTTCCACACAATTTATTAATTTACACATGACATATAATTTGAGCCCAAACAACAGTCGTGATGGTAAAATTATAATGTTAACAACTGTCAAAAATGGGTAAGATTCATATAATTGAGGTAGGAAAAAAACTGGGATTCTGTACAGGATTTAATTGTTAAATAAATAAATAAATAGATGCAAAGACAAAAAGAAAAAAAAAAATAAATAAAAAATTAGAGGACATAAACCTTTCCTGCTTAAAGAGAGAGAGAGAGAAAGGGACAGAAATATTGTTTAATCATGATTATCATCATGATCTTTTGTGTCTTTCAGGATTCAGCATGAATTATTTTCCAGAAACAGACTACAGATGAAGAGACTAGAATATGACTCTGTGATAAACAAAATCATCAAACAGTAAATAGGGAAATGAGAAATAGAATTACAGGTGTAAATTAATTATTATTGTGGCACTGTGTTTTAACTGCTAACCATTTTATTCCTGCATATTTTATCAAAGTGATAAGCATTTTGGCTTGAAGAGCCACTGATGTTTTCAAGGTCTTTGCATTCATTAGAATTTAGTACTGTGAGATTTTGCTTTGCTGGTTTTTATTTTTTTATTTTTGTTGTTGTTGTTGTTTGTTTGTTTGTTTTGTTGTTGCCCTTTTTTTTTTTTTTTAATCTCTTTTATTCCATTCAACACATTATGGAGAATATGTTTGTAATGAAACCATGCCTGGGAAAGTAAAACAAATAGGAACAGTATAAATTTGATTAATCACTTCTACTTTTTACTTCTGAATTAATACTTTTCAGTCTTTAGAACATATCGTAAATTTTATTATGTGAAGATTGTGTGGAAATTTTAAATTCTGAAAAAAAAATATTTTTGTTATAAATAAGCCGTAGAAGGTACCATTTGAAATATAAATAGCGACTTTTTCTCTATCTCAGACAGAAACTAGAGTTTAAAATAGAGGAAAGTTCTGTCACGAGAAACTACAACAGTGCCACTTTGAATAAAGCATAAAACTGTAGTCACACCATGGTCACAGCTCACACCTTAGACTTTATTATATACCTTAATATGAGGATTAGCTACAAGGCAATACAGAATAAACTTTATATCTAGAGACATAAAACAGGCTTAATTTAAGGGACAATTCACAGCATTGCGGAATAAACATCTCTAGAGACTCATACCTCTGACCTATTTGTCTCCATTGACAAAAAAGAGTCTAAGGTAGTCAGCTCAGATTTAGATATCTAACCTTTAGATATCTTGAGTGAAATAAGACAAATCCCATCCATAGGGTTCCCCTGCTCTTAATGGTGATAGATCAACTGCCCCAAGGAAGCAATCCAGAAGAGGGATGTGCTGAGCAGAGGACCACTTTGTAGGAGCTTGTAAGGAAGGTGGATGGGCAAGGTTTGAGGCTCACAGACTGTTCCCATATTGTGTTTGGTGAATTTTTAATCAAGCAGGAGGATTTCACTGGTCTTTCACATACTCTAGGGAAAGCTGCAGCAAGCCAGTTTTTCCCTCTTTTAACAAATAATTAAGCTGTGCATAATCATTTCCAAGTATACTCATTAGCATTGAGAATCTTGGTGAGAGAAAATCTGGCCAGCTGAGACCTGAAAATCTGTCTGATTTCACTGTAGCTTACTAAATTTAGCTCTACGACTGCATTTCCAAACGTACAGTGAATTATACTTGTGACCAATATAGGAGTGTCTCGGTGCAGAGACATGGTTCTTCACTGCAAGAACTGTGACAGCTGTTTGTAGCTATTTTATGTATGTGAACATTTTGTAAGTAGCATTTTATGTATGTATGTATGTATGTATGAGAAGCAGGACACTGTGGTGCTGACAAGATCTCTGTTCAGCTGCTGATGTTTTATTTTATTTTATTTTATTTTCATTATTAATTAATTTATTATTTTTCTTTTCAGACAAAGTCTTCTGCTATCTGTGATGTGGGGTTTTGATGGCATTTGTATTCTTTATTCTGGATGGGCTGGAAGTGAAACTCTGCAAAACTGACCAAGGTGTAGTAATAGATATGTAAACTTCTGAGCAAGAACACGTTTCTTGTTCATGGTGTGAATGTGATATTCCTTAACTTCTGAGGCAATACACTTAACAATCATGTCCTCAGCTTCATGGAGCTGTGCCAGAGGCATTCTAGCCAGGAAAAAATGTAGTGATTGATAACTACTTTTCTAATGGGGCAACTAATTATTTAACAAGTATAACTGCACTTATGAATACAGAGTTCTGTAGAGTTCCACTATTTGCCTTCAATTTATTTTACTCCTGCAGGTAAAGTGAAGTTTGGACTTTTAAAAGATGTTATCCTTCCTAGAAAATGACATTATTGGCAAAAGTGCGGGACTGATCAGGCACAATGCACACAAAACTTATACTTCTCTTTTCCTTGAATCGGCCTATGAAAAAGATAGGATCAATCTCCCTGGACGTGCATCTGCACTTGTCCTTTCCAGAAAGTTTATTTAACCCCTAATAAATAAATAAATAAATAAAGGTGGAGAGGAAGGTATTGTCATGCATATTTCAGTAATGTTCTTTTCACAGTCCCATTTAGACATCAGTTACCTTCTAGAGAAACACTTTTCTCTGGTAAATTCTCTAGGAGCCTGACCTTTCTTTTGGTTTCATTCATACCCTTATCTATTTAAGCACTTTACCCTTTAAACTGCTTTGCAGTTTTGTATGCAGTAGGATACCTCTTCATCTCTGTTGAAAATTCTTGTTAAAAAAACAAGCACATGAACAGAGATTTTCTGGTAGACTTGTATGGCCTCGTGAAGCAAACTTAGAATCACTTTCAATATTCCCCAAGTCTACCCCTACTAGTCTGTTACTGGAAGAGTTGTTTTAACATTTGTGTTTTCGTGAATTGCAGCCCCAAAGTTCTGGGCTGCAAAGTAAATAATGGAAGTACTGAGCTAAGATTAAAACCTTTTTTCTTTTGTTCTGGCTCAAAAATAAATAAATAAATAAAAATAAATAAATAAAATAAATAAATAAATAAATAAATAGTTTTTTTTTTTTTTTTTTTTTTTTTTTT
>NC_048926.1:5133501-5177112 GCF_011077185.1 Oxyura jamaicensis | reverse complement strand
TGAGATCATAAGGTAAGATGATTTTGGATACTATAAATAAATTCTTACTTTTTTTTTTTTTTTTTTTTTTTTTAAGGCTGTTAATCCTCTTTCCTCAGTTTCAGAGGCAATTTTGTCCAAATAAAAATGTTAGAACAAGGCTCCAATTTTGTGTATTGCTGAGACACATACCTCAGTAAGTCTGAAGGAAAGTTTAAAAAGGTATGTTTTACCTCAACCAGACTTTCAAAGTTGACTTAGTGTCTTTTATTTTGCTGTTAGACTAATTATGCTTCATATTTCTTCACCTTTACTTTTATTATTATTATTATTATTTATTTATTTATTTATTTATTTTTAACACAGGATTTTTCTTGCTGGTGTAACTGCATTCCAGAAGGAATTACTTTTCTACAATGACAATATGAGAAACAGGAGGAAAACATGGGTTTCTTATTAAATAAAAGTTGGCTTCATATTTCTATGTGAAGTCACATCAAATATGTTGTATCTTGTTTATGCTTGATGGCATTTCTTTGGGTTCAAACTTTTCCTAACAGTCAAAATAGTAGTCAAAAAATATTGAACACTGAAATTGTAAGCCAGGTAAAAATTACAGATGGAGTTTCAGTCTCCTTTTCAGGTTTAAGTGCCATTCAAAAACTTATTTCCAAGAGAAATATGTTCAGACAACTGAGAATCAAAGTCAAAGAAAAGGTTCATCTAAAACTTTGGAGTATTGAAGCTGTGGCAGCAGATGATACACTGTTAGTTAATCTATTAAAATCAAAAACAAAGCAGAGATTATTGAGACATTACAGGGAAAACAATGTAGTCCTTGACTTCCACTACATGTTTTAAAACGTCTAAAACCAGACAGATACCATATACTGTTTGCTTTATGTCCACTTTTCTGCCAGAAAATGTTTGCATTTTCAAGCCTATTTCAATCTTATAATTTAAACTATAGCACTTAATCTTTTTATGCTCCTGGTATACTTGACAGGAAGACAGTGATTTTTTCTTTGTTACCTGACTATATGATGAAGTGACAGGGGATAGTACAAAAACTCTCAGTGCTTAGACCAAATTTCTGGTAACTTAGTGAGAATAAGACCTAAGTGTGAGAAGAGGATTTTGAATACTTTGTACCTATTTCAGAATAATCCCACTTTTTATCCTTTTTTTTTTTTTTTTTTTTTTCTCATTTTTTTTTTTAATATCTTATTCTGATGTCTTATCAGCATCTAAGACCTTCATATTCCATTAGTCTTATATTCATGCTGTTTCTGATGAAACAAAAATGGCTTAGTCCTGCCCATACAAAGTAGGATTGTTCAAAATTGTGATAATAAACCTGGTACATTATACTGACATGATCATATTATTCGTTATGTATTTACCTTCTAACTGAAGCACATCAAACACTACTGTGGAAAATATATAGATAGACTCTGTACTTCATGGAGAAGTTACATTAAATCCAGTATGTAAAACAATGAATTAAGAAGTCTACATAGGCTTCTGAAGCAAAACATGTGAGTTTTAATGTATGCATAGTGTATCAAATCCTTAAGAATCTTGAGATAAATTATTTTGGTAGCATAAGGCAATTTTCAGCAATATTAATGTTGCAAATGTTGCAAACATCATAATTATTTACCAGACGTGTTAATTATATTTCCCTTTTTTTTAGAGGAGAGATGAGAAGAACTAGAAAGGTGAAAAGTGAAAAGAAAAAAAAAAAAAAAAAGTCCATAAATAATAACAATAAAAAATTGGCACCTGAGCAAATGGGAACACCTGGACAGCCTGTCATGACACAGTCAATACCCTGTCAGACTTGTACAGTCCTTGCAAATTAAATGCAAAATCATCATGAATTATAATCTTCACTCTGGGAAAGAACAAAATATATGACTCTACTTACCATTATCCCAATGCACCCTGATGGTCTGCAAAGGTAGGAGTTTTACACTAATTAAAAAAGAGGAAAGGCACTCTTATAACAAGGGCAGATAAATGTGGTTATTTGTCAGATACATCTCTTCCACTCCTCATGTGAGCTAATAATGATTGTGTCTGGAAGCAGAGTTCATTGTATTCCATAGTAATTTGAGACTAATCCTTATTTTCTTCAAACATATTAATCATTTGCTCTATAGTTGGAACCAAGCATTGTATTCTGACCTTGATTCAAGGAGTCAAAGTAATAATCAGCTTCAAAGATGACCCACAGCTAGATGAGCACTCAGCTTTGGGGAGGATTTCTCTCTGAAGGAATTCAGGTTCTGACAACCATATTCCAGCTGGTCAATACACAATATTATTTACTGAGAACAGTAAAGTTACAGAAAAGGAAGAAACAAAATGAGGAGTTACAGCAGATTTCAGTCCTTCTTAAATATATGATTAACATCTTAGTTAAATTATTACTAAAATAGATTATCAGAGCAAGACAGCACAAATAATTAATCACAGGACTTAAATTTAAAACTGAATCAGAAATATATATTTATAACACTCTATGCTGTATTTACACACATATATATAGATATATAAGCCTGTTTCAATTTTAAATAAGGATTTTCATTTGTGTGGTGGTGGTGGTTCTGTTTTGTGTTTCTATGAGCCTCCATTCCTATTTCCTTCTATGAAAACTGGAAATTTCATGAAAGTTCTATCAAAAGTGTTAAAAGAAGTTACCTACCCCATCTTCTGGCAACTAGACCAGTTTTAACTGCATTTAAAATGTACTTGAGAGATGTATTTCATATGCTTAATTATTTAAACTTATTTTAAACTTAATTATTTAAACTGAAGCTCAAGTACGTTTTTTTTTTTTTTTTTTTTTTTTTTTTTTTTTTTTAACAAACAAAAACAGTGTATCCTGTATCTTAATATCCATGATCTACTACTCCAACAGCCTAGTCAGAGAAACATCTTTGTTGTTGTTGTTGTTCTGTTGTGTTTTTTGTTGTTGTTGATGATGATTTTTTGTTTGCTTGATTTAATTTTATGTCAAGAATTTTAACACAGTTTTAACACAGCACGATCAACCACATAGTCTAGTCTGGTTGGTCTCTCTTAATTAACTTTGGGATTGCTTATGTTGTCCTAATACATTTGATTCCTTTTACCTTCAGGAATCAGAAAAAGGTCTTACATAAGAGAAATCACTGCCTAGAGATGCCTATTTCTTGCCTTGGCTGTAGGAGGAGCTGCAACTTCTTGACAAGCAGACATCTCATTTTGGACACTGGTGTTAGGACTGCTGAACAACAAATGTCACTTCTGGTGTTGACTTCATCCAGGTTAGGGTAGTATTTTTTTTGAAATGATAATTGTTATTTGAGTAGCAGGCAATAAAAAATTCATTGATCTGAAAAAATATACTACACAGGAGGGTGCAAAAAGAACAAGAGGTTGGCAAAAGGCCTGGAATCAGAAGCCAAATAAGCAGACAAAGGGGATTACTAATGACTAAGTGACAGCATGTTTAAAAACAGCAGGTATGAAACCTAGGGAGAAAAATATACTAATTGCGTTGGAAGACAGATTAGAGTTTAAGACAAAAATTGAACATGATTTAAATGGCATAGCATACACAGAGAAATATTTTTTCTCAACTTTTATAAATTTTTTCACTATTACATTTATGGGGGATCAATAAAAAATACAAATGAAATATCTCCAGCTTTTGTCTGAACAAATTACGAGAACAAGAATAAGAAATCAGATTCTTTAACATGAAAACTAAATTATTTTTTTTAACCTGTGCTAAATAATCCTTCAGCATGTAAACTGAGGTGGACAGATGCCACTTGTGTGGCATCTCCATGCCTCAGGACTGCCTCCACTAAGAAAGAAAGAAAGGTGATTGTTGTAGGTGACTCCCTTCTCAGGGGAACAGAGGGCCCCATTTGTCAACCTGACCCTACCCGTAGAGAAGTTTGCTGCCTCCCTGGGGCCAGGATCAGAGACATTACCAGAAAGCTTCCTAACCTGGTTGGCCCCTCTGACTACTATCCTCTTTTGATAGTTCAGGCTGGCAGAGATGATATTGAAGACAGAAGCCTGAAGGCTATCTAATCGGACTTTGGTGGCCTGGAACTATTAGAAGATGGAGAGGGAGTGCAGGTCATACTTTCCTCCATCCCTACAGTGGCAGTGAGGGGTACAGAGAGGACTCAGAAAGCCCAGCTGATAAACAGGTGGCCTAGAGGCTGGTGCCAACACAGAATTTTATTTTATTTTATTTTTTAAATTTATTTCTGACCTCAGGGCACTTTACTCAGCACCTGGCCTGCTAACTGCAGATGGGTCCCACCTGTCTTGAAGTGGAAAACAAACACTAGCACAGGAGCTGGCAGGGCTCATTGAAAGGGTTTTAACTTAGGTAGGAAGAGGGACAGGGATGGGGAGGGAATAAGGCTCTTTAGAGCTGTGCCAGGGAGAACAATGTCAGGGCCAGGGGAGAAGGCAATGGCCCAGCTGAAATGCATCTACACTAAGTCAGCATGGGCAACAAAAAAAAAGAGCAGCTGGAAGCCATTGTGCAGGAGGCTAGCTATGACCTGGTTGTCATCACTGAAACATGATGAGACCACTCCCATGACTGGAGTGCTGCAATGACTGGCTATAGGCTCTTCAGAAGGGACAGGCAGCACAGAAGGGGTGGTGGTGTGGCTCTCTATCTTAGAGAGTGTTTTGATGTTGTGGAACTCAGACTGAGACTGGGAATGATAAGGTTGAGTCCCAATGGGTTAGGATCGACAGGAAGGTCAACAAGGCAGGCATCCTCGTGGGGTTCTGTTACAGACCACCAAACCATGATGAGGAGATGGATGAGGAATTCTACAGGCAGCTGGCAAAAGTTGTGAAATTGTCGGCTCTTGTCCTCCTGGGGGACTTCAACTTCTCAGACATATCCTGGACATGCAATACAGCTCAGAGGAAGCACACTGGGAGGTTTCTGGAGAGTGTGGAAGTTAGTTTCCTGACACAACTGGTTAGTGAGCCTATCAGAGGAGGTGCCCTACTGGACCTTCTGTTCACAAACAGAGAAGGACTGGTGGGAGATGTGGTGGTCGGGGGCTGTCTTGGGTAGAGTGACCATGAAATGGTAGAGTTCTCTATGCTTGGCGAAGTCAGGAGGGGGATCAGTAAAACTGCTGTCTTGGATTCCGGAGGGCAGACTTTGAGCTGTTCAAGACACTGGTTGGCAGAGTCCGTTGGGAGGTAGTCCTGAAGGGCAGAGGAGTCCAGGAAGGTTGGACACTCCTCAAGAAGGAAATCTTAATGGCTCAGGAGCGGTCTGTCCCCACATGCCCAAAGATGGGCTGGCTTGGAAAAAGATAGGCCTGGCTGAACAGAGAGAGTTGTGGCTAGGGCTTAGGAAAAAAATGAGGGTTTATGATCTTTGGAAAAGAGGGCGGGCCACTCAGGAGGACTATAAGGATGTTGCGAGGCTGTGCAGGGACAAAGTTAGAAAGGCCAAAACTCAATCTGGAGCTCAATCTGGCTACTGCTTTTAAAGATAACATAAAATGTTTTTATAAATACATTAACATGAAAAGGAAGACTAAGGAGAATCTCCACCCTTTACTGGATGCGGGGGGAAACTTATTGAGGAAAGATGAGGAAAATGCTGAGGTGCTTAATGCTTTGTCTCAGTCTTTACCAGCAAGACCAGTTGTTCTCTAGATACCCATTACCCTGAGCTGGTGGAAAGGGATGGGGAGCAGGATGCGGCCCTCACAATCCATGAAGAAATGGTTGATGACCTGCTAAAGAATTTGGATGTACACAAGTTGATGGGGCCAGATGGGATTCACTCGAGGGTAATGAGAGAACTAGTGGAAGAGCTGGCGAAGCTGCTTTCCATCATTTATCAGCAGTCCTGGCTACTGGGGGAGGTCCCAGTTGACTGGCAGCTAGCAAATGTGATGCCCATCTACAAGAAGGGCTGGAGGGTAGACCTGGGAAACTATAGGACCGTTAGTTTGATCTCAGTGCCAGGGAAACTCATGGAGCAGTTTATCCAGAGTGCCATCACGCAGCATTTGCAGGGCAACCAGGAGATCAGTTCCAGTCAGCATGGGCTTATGAAAGGCAGGTCCTGCTTCTCCTAATCTCCTTCTATGACAAATTGACACGATTGGTGGATAAGGGAAAGGTTGTGCATGTGGTCTACCTTGACTTCAGTAAGGCTTTTGACAGTTTCCCACAGCATTCTCCTCAGGAAACTGCTCTTGGCTTGGACTGGTGTACACTTCATTGGGTTAGAAACTGGCTGGGTAGCCGGGCCCAAAGAGCTGTGGTGAATGGAGTTAAATCCAGTTGGAGGCCAGTCACTAGTGGAGTCCCCCAGGGCTCAGTACTAGGGCCAGTTCTCTTTAATGTCTTTATTGATGATCTGGACAAGGGGATCGAGTGCACCCTCAGTAAGTTTGCAGATGACACCAAGTTAGGTGCATGTGTCGATCTTCTCGAGGGTAGGAAGGCTCTGCAGGAGGATCTGGATAGGCTGGACCAATGGGCCGAGGCCAACGGTATGAAGTGCAACAAGGCCAAGTGCCGGGTCCTGCAGCTGGGGCCCAACAACCCCAAGTAGAGCTACAGGCTGGGAGATGAATGGTTGGAAAGCTGCCTGGCAGAGAAGGGCCTGGGAGTATTGGTTGATAGTCGGCTGAATGCAGCTGGGAGAGTGAGAGGAGTGAGAAACAGCCTTGCAGGTGCCAAGGTCAGTGTGAAGAAGGAGGGGAAAAGGTGCTCCAGGCACCGGAACAGAAGTCCCTTGTGGCCTGTGTTGAGGACCATGGTGAAGCAGGCTGTCTCCCTGCAGCCCATGGAGTACCACAGTGGAGCAGGGTTCCACGCTGCAGCCCGTGGAGGAGACCACAGTGGAGAAGGTGGGCATCCACCAACGGAGGCTGTAGCCTGTGCAGGACCCCTGCCAGAGAAGATTCTGGGCTGGACCTGTAGCCCATGTAGAGGAGACCACTCAGGAGCAGGTGACCTGGCAGGAGCTGCTGCCTGTGGGGGATCCAGGTTGGAGTAGTTTGCTCCTGAGGGATGGACCCCATGGTACAAACCCATATCTGGAGCAGTTTTTGAAGAGCTGCTGCCTGTGGGCAGCCCACACCAGATCAGTTCAGTAAGGACTGCGTCCCATGGGAGGGACCCCACAGCACAGTGGACGAGAGTGACCGAGAAGGAGCGGTGGAGAAGAAGCGCTATAGACTGACCATAACCTCCATTCCCCCATTCCCCTGTGCCGCTTAGGGGAAGAGGTGGAAGAGGGTGGATGGGGGGAAAGGAGCTTTTGGTTTCTTTCCTTTGTTTCTCACTTCTCTAGCTTGTAATAGGTAATAAATCTAGTAATAGGTAGTAAGCTAGTAATAAATAAAGCTAGTAATAGGTAATAAATCTTACTATCTCCCTTTGCTGAGTCTGTTTTGCCCATCATAATTACTGTGTGATCTCCTCGTCCTAATCTCAACCCTTGAGCCCATTTCATCATATTTTTTCCCCGCTCTTCTTTGAGGAGGGGGAGTGAGAAAGCGGTTTTTGTGGAGCTTGGCCACCCACCCAAGTAAAACCACCACAGTGCCTGGTGACAGGACAAAGGGGAATGGGCTAAAGTTGTGCCAGGGGAGGTTTATGTTGAATATTAGGAAGAACTTCTTTACTGAAAGGGTTGTTAGGCATTGGAGCAGGCTGCCCAGGGAAGTTGTTCAGTCACCATCTCTGGATGTCTTTAAAAGACGTTTAGATGTAGAGCTTAGTGATATGGTTTAGTGGAGGACTTGTTAGTGTTAGGTCAGAGGTTGGACTTGGTGATCTTGGAGGTCTCTTCCAGCCTAGATGATTCTGTGATTCTATGTGTGTGTGTATGTGTGTCGGGGGGGTGGGGGCTGGGGTGTGGGGCAAGGGAGGGAGACACCATGACACCATGACTTTTTTTTCATATTTGTTTTCAGATAGGTAGTTTTGGAAATTTATAACAATATTGAAAATGGAACACACTGAGAATGAAAAATCCACAGAAAATACAATGTTGTCTGCTACTGGTCTTATAAATTCACTGATATCCACATAGTCTATGAATAGAACTAGGACAAGGCAGAGGTTACCCTTAGCTTACTATTAGTAATGTCAGGTATTTTACCATACAACAACTCATACAGTATTCATTTACTTGAGAGCAGCTCTGAGGTGAAAGACCTGGGTATGTTGATTGATGAGAAGCTCATCATGAGCCAGCAATATTCACCTGCAACCCAGAAAACCAGCCATGTCCTGGGCTTCATTAAAAGCAGCATGACCAGCAGGATGAGGGAGGGGATTTTCCCCCTCTGATCTGTTTTGGTGATACCCCGCCTGAGCCTGCATTCAGTCAGCTCTGGGGACCCCAGCACAAGAAGGACATGGACCTATTATAGTGAGTCCAGAGGAGGGCCACAAAGATGATCAAAGGGATGGAGCACATCTCCTACAAAGACAGGATGAAGGAGCTGGAGTTGTTCAGCCTGGAGAAGAGAAGTCTCTGGTTAGACCTTATAGTGGCCTGCCAGTACTTAAAGGGGACCTACAGGAAAGCTGGGGAGGGACTTTTTGTCATGGAGTACAGTGACAGAACCAGGGAGAATAGCTTTAAACTAAGAGAGGGTAGATTTAAATTAGATGTAAAGAGGAAATTCTTTCTTCAGAAGGTGGTGAGACACTTGCCCAGTGAAACTGTGGATGCCCCATCCCTGGAGGCCAGGTTGAATGGGGCTTTGGGCAATCTGGTCTGGTGGGAGGTGTCCCTGCCCATGGCAGAGTGTTGGAATTAGATGGTCTTTAATGTCCTTTCTAAACCAAAATATTCTGTGATTCTATTTTTCTTTCTTTTTACGAAGGAGAATTCATTACTGTTTTTCTTATTGTGCAGTTTTTCAGATTAAATTTATACTTTTTCATGATCTACAATTTTTGGATGGATTTTAAAAGCATGGTTTTCAAAAGCTCACGATGCATCAGTAAAGATACACCCACGGATAGTGCACTCTGCTGGATCACAAATGGGATGTTCTAAAAGGTGGAATGCTGGCATTTGGGGATTTACTCTAAATACCCAAGGCCAGTTACGTTATGTGTCTGATCAGTAGTGTGACACTTTGTCTGGACACAGGCAGGTGATTCAAGATATTTCTTTGTTCCTTAATCTCATCTATGAGAATGTGAATCCCCTGTATCTCCTTTCATAAGTTTATTATAACACAGAGTTAAGTCTGTGATCTGACTTAAATGTGATCCTCTCTTCCTTTCCACATAATCCTGTGAGCAATGAGATCTGGTTTCCAATGTATCTCTATCTCAAGCAACCTGATAGTTATTGTTACTAGAATTACCTGTCACAAAAGCTAAATGTTTAGACTAAGATTTATCTTAAGAAGTTTTATGCACATAAAACTCTGGTTTGTAATCTAATTTCTAATTGGCAAAGAGATGGAAGTACCTCCTAAACTGATTTATCCCACCTTGCATACATGTCTTTGGATGGGCTGAGTCACCCTCAGAAGTGCCTGTTCCTTTCAATTTCTTTTAACAACATTGCTGTGGTTGAATATTACCATGACAGCACTTACTGGAAGGAAAGGTCTTCTACAGGAAAATTACCTGCCAGATGGCAATTGCACTAGGATATAACAGATTGTCACATAGGAAAATGGAGCATTTTAGGGCAGTGCAACACATTGGACAAGGTTCCAAAAGTTAACTGCATACCCTGTGTTGATGTTTGTAAGCAAAATAAATAAATAAATAAATAAATAAATAAATAATGGCTGTGTTGATCTGGGGGCTGAGAAAGATTTAAAAGATGAAACACATTTTTGAACTTCATATTTTTCTGCTGTCAGTTAAACCAGGAAGTCTAGTCACAGAAGACCAGCTTCCAGACATCCGATTTTGTGATTTGGGAGTATATTTCTATATTTTTAAACACAGGGGTATCCAGGTTACTTTTTTACTTTATTTTTGTGGAGAACTGTGGTGGTTTTACCGTGCTAGGCAGTTGAACACCACAACTGCTCTCTCACTCCCCCTCCTCAGATGAGGAGGGGAAGAAGTAAAGGAAAGAACAACTCACGGGTTGAGATAAGGATGATTTAATTAAAAAGGGGAAATATATATATATATATATAATTAAGGAAATATTATTATTAATTAAACAATTCAACTAAAGGGAAAAAAGGGAAAGGGGAAAAGGGAGGGGGGAAAGGGAATAACTAAACAAAACAAGTAAAGGCTATGTGGAAGTGCAGAGGAAAGAAATTCCTCTCTAATTCCCACAAATGAGCGATGCTTGACCACGTCCTTGAAGCAGGGCCTCAACGCATGTAGCCGGTGTTCGGGAGGAGGACAGACATTTTCGCAACGAGAGCCCACCCCTCCCCTCTTCTTCCTTTTTCCACCTTTTATTGCTGAGTGTGACATCATATGGTATGGAATATCCCTTTGGTTGGTTTAGGTCAGCTGCCCTGGTGATGTTTCTTTCTCACTTTTTGCCCACCCCCTAGGAGGGTCGGAGAGAGTCCTGATGCTGTGCCAGCACTTCTCAGCAGCAGACACAACACTGGTGTGATACCACTGCTGTTCTAGCTACAAGTGCAGAGCACAGCACTGTATGGGCTGCTGCAGGGAAAGTTAACATCCCAGCCAGACCCAGTACAAGAACATAGGTAGATTTCTTAAATTGTCTAAACATGGGCACATGGAATTTAATAAAAGTATATCATAATGGTCAAAACCTATTGCATTTAATGTTGAGAATGATAAAACTGCAAAAATGCAAATGTAAATAAAGGCTAACTATATCCAAAGATCATTTCTGAAAATGTTAAATGGATAATGCAGACTTCATCACTTCAGAAGGGAGAAAATGGTCATTGAATGTGGAAAGGGAGGTAGAAATTATAAGAAATACTAAAAGCCTAGAATGTAGAGCTAAGTGACCATAAGGATCATTTCCAGGAATAGAGCTCAATGGTGATTCAAAAGCTTTAAGGTATCAGCCAACAGTAGCTCACCACAGTGGTGCTGTTTGTGATGCAGTTTGTAGAAACATGAGAGACTTCAGTGTGAAAATCTGGTTAATATGTGATCCTCTGTGTGATGAGCCAAACTGCAGACCTTCCCTTGAGCACTGCCATCACTAGCGTGAGAAGTGAGAAAGAGAGTATGATACTCTCTCAACTAGTTACAAAGGTGGGATAAGAACCACTGACCCCTCTGGGGTCCAATAAGGAACTCATTCTGCATCCCAGACAATTTGGAGTTTGGGTAACTAGAGTCCAGACTAAAATAGACTTTTTACCACAATAAATAGACTAAAATAGACTTTTTACCAAAATAAACTTTATACCACAAATTGTACATAGCTGTCTCTTAAATGTAGCTACATTTAAGACTCAGGAAACAGGGGATAAGGTGGATGAAAAAAAAAAAAAAAAAAACAAACACAATGAAGAACTGGGAATGAGGATTTTTAAAAAGCTATGGTTTATAAAAGAGAGATATCCTTTTACTGTTTCATAGAGCAATTATAGATTGGCTGCTCATCTGTCCATGAGAGCGAGAATCTCCAGAGGAGGAAGCTTTCTGGCAAAAGGAAGCCTTAGTCTCTCTCAGTGCCTCTCTTCATTCACCCGAATGCCACTAAAAGTGTTCTGTAGACACATGAGCTTGGAGAGATATCAATGTATCTGTAAATGTATATAAATAAATAGTCCCAGCGATGACAATAATATTATTGAAAACTTTTTTTTTTTTTTTTTTCTAAGATCACATTATCTATAAATATATATATTATAAATTATGGATTTCATACATTGACACTCAGGTCCCACAGGGTAATTATATAGCTGACAGAGATCCCCAGTCAAAAATAAAATAAAATAAAATAAAATAAAATAAAATAAAATAAAAAAATGACAAGGATATTGTTAACATTCCCAGCTTCTCCCATCCCTCCAGACACACAGCTATATTGATGCGTGGCTGGGAAAAAAAATATGTTGCAGCCTATGGAAACAAACAAATACTGTATATTTTGTATGTTTTATAACATGTATCATATAGCATTTGTCACAGATATTCTGTACTATTGTCAGAGCACAAAGAAATAAAGGAAAAGGAAAATTCATTAACTTCCAAGTAGTTATTTTTGTGTAATTGTCTAGTCTCAGCCCAAGTCTCAAATCAGATAAAACCCACCAAATTCTCCATCTATCAAAGCCTCTCCAGGAGGAGGTGCTATATTCAGCATTGATCTTCCATTGATTTAGTGTTATTTAAACAAGGTTAGATTTAAGCTAGCATTTTCAGACAGGTAATCAAGTACAGAACCAAGTTGATTGGGCCTCCTGATAAATTACATTGAATTGAGGAACTCTGTAAACCAAAGTCAGCTACATTCTCATTAAAAATAAGCCAAGAAAAAATGTCAAAGTAGCCACTTGTAAGATCTTCCAAACACTATTTGAATAATGTAACACTTTTTCAGTGTTGAGATTCTTGTTTATAGCATATGTTTTTACCATCAAGAAGCCATAAGCAAAAAAAAAAAATAATAATGGATATAGTATTATATACCAAAAAATAAAATAAAATAAAATAAATATGTATATAAATATATATAAATCATGGAGTTAGACATCTCTTCTGTTTTACACCCTCCATAAATATAAAGCATCAGATAATAGAAACCAATTCATGTGATGTACCGTAAGTTAGATACTATTACAGTCAAAGGTGTTATCTGCCTTAGTAAATAGTTGTAATAATCTATAGCCTAATACACTGTAAACCACTGTAATAGATAAGAAGAAAGCCAGGAATATCTCTTACAAATAGTCTCTACTCTTTATTTGAGTTTTCAGGGAGCAGCATGGAAAGATTTTCCTACACCATCATAACCTATGAAATGATTTACATTTCAACTTGTGCTAATTCAGCAAAACAAATAACTCCTAAATAAATAAATAAATTAAAGAGGTAACAGCCTGGAGAAGTCAGAGTCCCTAAGAACTATTTAGCTAATAATTTACCATTTAAAATATTAATAAATCAAAAATAAAGGGGAAGGGAATGACAAATATCATTTTCTTTTCCATTTAAATTTAAAGGAAGAGTACATTAAACTTTTTTTTTTTTTTTTTTTTTTTTTTTTATATATATATATATATGTAAATTAGATATCCACAGAGGCCAATACAAACAGGTAGTGATTTTGGAATCAGGACTCAGTAGCCAGACAGAAGCTCCTCCTGACATTGTATTGGCACTCCAGGTATTTAAATTACATATCCAATATACCGAAGAGTAAGTAAGGCACTAAGAATGGCACAGCTGGAAGAAGAGTAAAGCTGTTAGTGCAGCTTATGTAGCTAATTCTGATTTTTATATGCAAAGTTGTCATGTTTGCAACCTGAACTCTAATTTTCTTAGCATTTATAACAGGTATTTCTTTACACAGATATATAGACATCAGATATATAAAATAAATCTTTAAACTCTTAATGATGTCTGGTTGTGTTACAAACAGCCTTGTAACACTGAAAAGTTTATGAAACCCTGATCCCGAAAAACAGCCTTGAAGAAAAAATTATACAGGTCTAAACTCAAAGGTTTCTTGTACACTTTATTTATACTTTTTTTTTTTTTTTTTTTTTAACCAAGCTTTATTTTTTATTTATTTATTTTTTAATTGTCCCCAGCTTATGTATTCTTTATTTCATTTAGTAAATTTATGCATTTATATTTTGATTCTTTAGTGTATAAATCTTCTAGTATATGTTTTTGTGAAATTTAGCCAATTTTCATCAGTGGTTTCTCATAACAATTTGAAAATGAATATATTGAGCATATCTAGTACTGATCTCAGCTCTGATCCTTTTTTTTTATGAATCCATTTTGGTTGTCCCTTAATATATTCCTAGATGTTTTGTACCCTGTTCTCTTACTGGTAATTCTTATATATTTATAAGCTGAAGTTAGGCTCTTAAGCTAGCTATTTCCTGCACACTCCTTTATTCTCTTTGAAATGTGCCTCCTAAGTCCTAAATGTGATGTTACTGCGGATACCTATGAGCAAAATGGCAAGAGGTTAATATATTATATTATGGTCGGATTTACCTGGGGGTAGAGGGTGGGGGTGTCACAGCCATGGCTGTGAGAGACTACACTTGGGTTGAATTCAGTGAAACCAGAGGACAAAATTGCAAGGAGATGATTTTTTTTATTATTATTTTCTTTTATCTGAAATCCAAATGACAGGAAAAAACAAACAAGCGAACAAAAAACATACTCACTATAATTCTGTTCTGTGATACTTTACAAAATTATTAAGGCTCAGGGATGCAAAACATTTCTAAACATAGTATCTTTCATTGTGTTTTTACCCAAGACAGATAGCAAATTCTGTTGAGGTTCTGACACTTTCACATTGCTTTGTATAATGATTGTAAAAACATCACTTTTAATATTCTATTTAATTTTTCTTTCCCCCCTTGAAGTAGGAACACATGTCTATGTCAAGAAAAGCCAAAATAGTATAGAAAATGCCATTTAAAACACTCTCTGATAGGAATAGAATATATGTTTATTTCTGTTTAGCTTTCCAACTCCACTGTACAAATCAAAGAAAAAGAACTAGGGAAATTACTAGGGAAATACGTGAGTGTATGTGGAGGCACCTTTCTTGCTAATTAACCAGTAATGTTGTTAACCACTTGTATATGTTTGTTTATAGTAGACTTAGCCTTAGACTTAGCCCTTGGACTTTAATGTACAGTTTGAAGAAACCACATCTGGACAAGTTTGGTAAGCTCTGCTTTGGAACTTCTCAGCAACTCTCTGACTGTATTCAATTATTATTACTATGATTATTATTATTATTGTTTTTCAGTAAGCCAATAAGGAAAGACTATTTTCATTATATGATATGTTTCAGTGTTTTTAAGCTGATAGCTGTTTGTTTTCAGTTACAAGTGAAAACAGTTGCTTAAATTTTGTTGTTAAGTGAGAACAAAAATAATGTCCTAGTATTGTAGTATTTAAGAGCTCCCCAAAGCTGGATGAAGTGCTGTGAAGCATGGCTTAACCAGCATGTTCTTGGGACTTAGCTCTGAATGGAGTCTTTCAAACAATCCGTTCCCAGTCATGTGCTTCATGGTTATATTATTTTCTTACAATAAGAGAACAGCCTGTGTAGCCAAACAACTACACAGAAATTACCTTTTTCCTGGCTTTCTGGTTCAAATCAAATAAGGAGAAGATATGGCTAAAATGTTCATACCACCAAACCCATCAATCAGTTCATCCCATCATAGAAACTGCAGGAGTAGTACAGAAATGAAAGTCTTCATCATCTTTCCACTTATTTTTCCTTTCTTACATTTTCTGAAAGCCTGATCAGTTCATTTTAATCTATATTTGACAATGGTTACTAATTTTTTTGGGGGAAAAAAAAAAATCACTTTATATGGGAGGCAATCATAGAGTTTACCATCATTCCATCTATTAAGCAAGCTAAGATATAGAGCTGAACAGCAGTTACTGAATTCAGCAGGCTTGGGCCAAGAAGCTAAAAGACCAGTGAACACAATGAGTGGAAAGGATGATGAATCTCCTGCATAGGTCATGCATGGCAACTAATCTTGTCAAAAAGCTTCTTTGCAATTATTAAGATGATGTCCTTATTTGACTACAAATTTCACTAATAACTTTCACCCCTTACTATCAAAATAGGAAGGCAAACACAAACCCTAAACTCAAATCTGTATGTAATCCCCTAAATAATCACAATTTGCATTTCAGTCTTTTAAAGAGTTGTCAATTCACTGGTTTGAGTGGATTAAGTTTCTTTGCTGGGCCGTAGTGTGTGGGTTGCTGTAAACCTGCTCTTTCTGGCTACTTCCACAGCACTCTGTAAGAAAAAAAATGTCACAAGAATTCTTAATGCGTTTTTTTTTTTTTTTTTTTTTTTTTTCCCTGTCTGTTTGCATATATTTAATAGAGTCTGATTCACTTATGATTTCTAACTGCAGTTTATAAGCTTTGCCGGGAAGATGAAAATTCAAGGCAAATTTATTTGAGCAGATGTGAACATTTTTTAAAAGAAAATGTCAGTCTTCTTTTTTTTTGTCCCCCCTTATTTGTTCAAAGCAATAGGAGATCTTTCCAGGAGATCTTTAGGCAACCCCAGGGAAATTAGACTAAAATATTTATAACTGAGTTCGAATAATTGGTTGATTTAGAGAGAACTGGAAAGATACGCCTGTTATTTTTACCCTATAATCTGGAATATCCATATTGTGGCAATCATTTCACATTCAGCAAAAAATATAGTCTTAGCAGATGATGAAATATGCAGAGAGTGGCCACCTCCAAGTATTTCATTTATTGTGTCACTTTTTCTCTTTTCCACTAATGATTTCAACCTTGATTTTTCATATAAATTTGGTATTTGAAAAAGAATGAAATCACTTCTCTTCAGAATATATTGTTGTTATTTTTGTTAGCAACCTTTTCTGTATTCTTATTTTTAATTTTTATATTGGAGATAAAGTGTTGAATTTTAAATGTTTTATTCTTGTCTTCATTAGCATCTTCTGTGCAGTGATGAAGTGTCAGCTGCTTTAGAGAAAGGCTTGATGCATGTGGCCTTGCTTGAAAAACTTGTAAAGTTGATAGCCAAAATGAACAGCTGATGTGTGAACACAAGAAATAACTTCAGAGTTAAGGATCAGAGATTGGTAGCTTCTCTTAATCTTTACACTAAGGAGAAAAAAATAAAATAAAAATCTACATCTATAGTTTCTAGACATTCTTTTAAAGATAAAAGTGAGAAAGAAAAAAAAAAATAATTAAATTATTCATTATCAATGAGTAAAGTTAGAAAGATATCCATATAGCCAAAATGGTCTGAGCCTTGTCAGGATAAATTTTAAAGTCTATTTAAGGTCTATTTCAGCTGAAGTCATAACAGATTCACGCAGCTGGTATAGGTGATCCCAGCAGAACCCATTCATAAAACCACCATGGGTAATCCACCTCCTTTCCAGTAGTATAGTTGTTCCTGTATCTTGGAAAAAAAAAAGCTGCATAATAAATTAATTATAAAAAAAGAAAAAAAAAAAAAAAAAAGAAAGGAAAAAAAAAAGAGAGAGAGAGAGAAATAGAGAAATAAAAGCTCCCTTCGATTTGACATAGAATAATTACTTTTAATAGCTGATGTAAATCATCGCAGATCCTTTATTCAATATACTGACTTCTGATTTACTTTGCATGACTGATGGGAAAGTCTGGCCAATTGCACTTGAACTTTAAAAGGCCAGTGGCTTCATTTTAATAAGTAAAACAGAGGGATTCCTAAAAAGCAGCTGTATTTCCTCATTTATGGGTGTTTGGGCGGAGGCACAAGAAACTGTAAAAATGTTGCAGAGTGGACCAGTCTGACAGATTGCTAGTGCAGAGTGCCCTTAATGTGAGATGTTCAGCTTTGCATCTCCTCTGCTCATATGTTACCACTAACTTGGTTTTATGCTTCATTATTAATCTGTAAACTGTCTGCAGAACAACAGGAGATGAATGTCCAGGCTGAAATGGGAGGGGGTAGTCATTGATCAACCTGCTCAAGACAGTTCCCATTGATTTTCTGAAGCTGTGCATCCCTACTTGCCTGCAATAATATGGGAATGTGTTCTGCAATACAAAACAAACAAACAAAAAATCTGAAAACAACAAAAAAAATCTGTCTGGATTTTGCCCAGAACACAGAAAACTTTATAACGCTGTATGTGTATATTGTGGCTAGTTGTACTGATTCCATTCACATCAGCGAGTTCTGTGAGCTAGAGTATAAAGAGCTTTTCATTATAAGTTAAAAACAGAATAATGACTATAGCTTCTGCAGGTGAAGAATTCAAATGATTTCTTTTATGCTTCTGAAAAGAAACTTCCAAAGACTAACATTTTATTCTAATATTGCAAATAGCATGACTCTTAAGATTTGTATACATGGGAACAGGATGAACAGGCTCATCAATCTGTGAAGATTTGTACATTTTATGGCTACACCTTGACATAAATACGTGTTTTTCTCCTGACAACATGTTCTCTTCATCACATAAGGAAAATCTCCAAAAGTTAAGAATTTTGCTCAGAGATTCTTCAACAGTTGTGTTGTACTATTCATTTATGTATTTTGTCAATATTTGTTTAGGGATCTGATACAAAAGTCGAACAGAGAGTGTTAAATATTTTTCATCAGACTTTTATGATTTGTCTTCTTATATCCTTCAATTTCACATTCTGAGGAAAGGGTACTTTTAATAGCTGGCAAAGATGGTAACTGTTGCTTTTGCAAAGTTCCTACAGCCCATTCCAGAATAAGCAAAAATTAATTATACTTTTCTATAAGGAATTCAAATTTAGTCATTTTTACCCTTTTCCCTATCCAAAGTTGATTTGATTTAGGTACAAGAATATGGAAAGCTATGTAAGAATTTCCTAGTAGAGGAGAAAAATTGCATATTTTTATAAAAGAAGTATTTGTCATGAATCACATAAACAACAGTAAGGAAAATTGGATGTGATGATGCTATGATGCCACTTCCATCTTCAAATTCTTCTTCTTCAGCTGATCTGTTAATTCAAAATTTACTGGAAATAAAAGATTTTAGCTTTGCCTTGCTGCATTGATCTGAAGCACAGTGGAACCAGTTATAAAAACATAGAGTCTTCTGACTCAGAGAAATAATCAAAATTCCAATTAATGCTGCTGTTGCATTACATTATTGTCATAGTAACGGTGGCACGAAAGTTTACATCAAAAGCCTTGTTAGGAAGTGCCAGTCTAAATGCAATCAAATCCCTGGGAAAGCATTCATAAGTTCAAAAGAAACTAATGAAAGAGGCCTTCAGGATGTAATTTCATTGACAATTATTCTTAGTTAATAGAGGCAACCCAACCAAAGTGCTCTGTTAAAAGGAAGCTCAGTGGCTAAAACAAATGTATTACAGCAATAGTGCTAAAATTATTGGAAACAAAAAGGCACTATACAGAAAAAAGCACAAGTTTGTACATGTAAAAGATAAATTCACAAAACAGTATCAGTATTAAAAGTGTTTTGACAAACATACCATTAGTCTATATGGACTGAAAAAATTGTAACTTATACTATGGAATGAAAATATGCTAAAAGGTTTCCTTGGTTTCCCTAGAGTACAGTGTCATAAGACATTGACCCACATCTATGACAGAAAAGCCTAAGACATTTAAGACATCTATGCCTATCAATCCCTAGAGATAACATAAGACATCTAAGAAGTCTGTTTAGAGTTCATACATGGATGACTCTCGCAAATATCTCCCCATTAAATATTTTCAGAGTATTGACCAACATTGAACTCAATGAAAGAATTTTCATTTAGGTTCTGTTGAAGTGA
This sequence comes from Oxyura jamaicensis, assembly GCF_011077185.1. Taxonomy (NCBI): domain Eukaryota; kingdom Metazoa; phylum Chordata; class Aves; order Anseriformes; family Anatidae; genus Oxyura; species Oxyura jamaicensis. The sequence goes on along the minus strand of NC_048926.1, from coordinate 5,157,633 downwards.
GTTGTTTATCATCATATTTCCACAATGGTTAATGAAATTATTTTTTATTGTTATTATTATTATATGTTTTTTTTTTTTTATGTTTTGAATTGCCAGCTTTGTTTGTCTTTGACAATTTTAAATTTCTCATGGAGAAGATCAAGAAAAAAACAACAACATAATTTTCTTCTCATATCTTGAATATGAGAAGCCCACTCTTTTTCTTCCTTGTCAGTCTCCTATCAAGATTTTCTCAGGCATTTTTGTTTGCTTCAGTGTTCTGAATTTTCCCTTTATTTATTTATTTATGTATTATTTATATATATATATATTTTTTTTTTTCTGTTTGTTTGTTTTTTACTTCTTGGGTGTACAGAAAGCCCATTAATATAGCAAACCTTTCTCACTGCTCTTACAAAATTTATCTCATCTTCTCAGTCTATTGTAGTATCACTAACTAAGCAAACAAATGTATTTGGGTTAGAATTTCACCACAAATATAATAGATATCTGATGAATTTCAGTTCTTGTACTTCGTTGTTCTGTACATTATGCAGAAGCAAGCTAAAAGAAATTTTTAAGTCATCTGTCATAGCTTCCCACTGTTGATCCTACTACTGAGAGGTTAGTCAGTGTGGTAGCCTGTATCCATTCTTGCTTCACATTTTGATCTAAAAATAAATAGCATCATTTTCTTTTCTTCTATTGTGCAGAAGGATAATAATGATTGCAGGGATTTGGTAGGGAAATATAACAAATTATTTTCTTAGGTGCAAAGCTTTTTTTTTTTTTTTTTTTTTTTTTTTTTTTATTTTTCAAAAAATAACCTGTTATTGGCATAAGCGAAACCTGGTGGGATTAGTCCTGTGGGTGGTGTGCTGAAATAGATGGTTATAGGCTCTTCAGGAGGGACAGGTAGGGTAGGCGAGGTGGCGGGGTGGCAATGTATGTGAAGCAGGGGCTGGACTGTGTGGAACTTCAGGTTGGCGATGGCAAAGTTGAGAGCCTCTGGGTAAGGATTAAGGGACAAACAAATAAAGGGGATGTCGTTGTGGGAGTGTATTACAGACCACCTGACTAAGACGACAACGCCAATGAATTAGTCTTTGCAGAACTGAGAGATGCCTCGAGATCAACTCCCCTTGTCCTTATGGGGGATTTCAACCTGCCAGATGTCGACTGGGATCACCACATGGCTGACACGAGCAAGTCCAGGAGGTTCATAAAGCACCTCAGTGATAACTTCCTGGTGCAGGTGCTGAGGGAGCCAACTAGGAATGGTGCCCTCCTAGACCTGTTGCTGGAGAACAGAGAGGGTCTTGTGTGGGAAGTGGCAATTGGCGGCCGTCTCAGTCATAGTGACCATGAAGTGGTTGAGTTTAGAATTTATGGTGACAGAAGGAAAACTGCCACCAAAACTTCAGCCCTGGATATGGGGACTTCAGGCTGCTCAGGGAACTAGTCAGCAAGGTCCCTGGGAAACTACATCTGAAGCCATGGGTGTCCATCAGTGCTGGTCAATCTTTAAGCACTGCCTCCTAAAAGCACAAGATCGGGCAATTCCAAAATTCCAGATGTGATCTTTTTGGACTTCAGCAAGGCTTTCCACACGCTTTCCCATAGGATCTGTCTGAACAAAATGTCCAGCATACAACTAGATAAAAACATCATACAATGTGTGAGCAATTGGCTGATGGGCAGGGCTCAAAGGGCTGTGGTAAATGGGGCCACGTCTGGCTGGTGGATGGTCACTAGTGGGGTCCCTCCAGGCTCCATTTTAGGGCTAGTCCTCTTCAATGTTCTTATAAACAATTTGGATGTAGGACTAGAAGGTGTTTTGAGCAAATTTGCTGACGACACCAAACTTGGAGGAGTTGTAGACTTGGATGAGGGTGGAAAGGCCTTGCAGAGAGATCTGGACAGTTTGGAGAGCTGGGCGATCACCAACCACATGAAGTTTAACAAAAGCAAGTGCCGAGTCCTGCACCTGGGATGAAGCAACCCTGGCCATACACACAGACTGGGCGATGAGATGCTGGAGTGCAGCCCCACAGAGAGGGATCTGGGGGTCGTGGCTGACAGCAAGTTGAATATGAGCCAGCAGTGTGCCCTGGCAGCCAGGAGGGCCAACCATATCCTGGGATGCATCAAGCACAGCATTGCTAGTCGGTCGAAGGAAGTGATTGTTTCGCTCTTCTCTGCTGGTGCGGCCTCACCTTGAGTACTCTGTGCAGTTCTGGGCACAACAGTACAAAAAAGACATTTAACTGTTGGAGAGTGTCCAGAGGAGGACGATGAAGGGCCTAGAGGAGAGGACATCTGAGGAGCAGCTGAGGTCACTGGGCCTGTTCAGCCTGGAGAAGAGGAGGCTGAGGGGAGACTTCATCATGGTCTACAACTTCCTTGCGAGGGGGAGTGGAGAGGCAGGAGATCTTTTCTCCATAAACACCAGTGATAGGACCTGCAGGAACAGGATTAAGCTGAGGCAGAGGAAGTTCAGACCACATATCAGGAGGAGATTTTTCACTGAGAGGGTGGTCACACACTGGAACAGGCTCCCCAGTGAAGTTGTCACTGCACCAAGCCTGTATGAATTTAAGAAATGTTTGGACTGTGCACTTAGTCACATGGTCTAAACTTTTGGTAGACCTGTGCAGTGCAAGGAGTTGGACTTGATGATCCTTATGGGTCCCTTCCAACTCAGAATATTCTATGATTCTATGATTCTATGATTGTTTTGTATACCATAAAATACTGCCATTGAATATACTGGATCCCTTTTCTAATCTTTCCCTTTGTAGTGAAGACAGAATTTCTCACACTGTTCACCTTGTATACTCACACACGTGTTGAAAAATAACTATGCATGTAATGTGCAATGTTGAGGGCCATAGAAGGCAATTAAGATTCAGTTTGTGTTTAGAGCATGCAGATCAGTCTCTTGGAGAATGTTTTAATGTGTTGAATGTTTAGATGAATGATCCTCGGCATAGAACATGTCTGAAAGACCCTCTGATTTGTCTTGATGGCACAGAGAGGGAAAAAAAATAGCAAAAAAAATATGGTGAGAACATTCTGATGTTGGTCAACACATTTTATACGATTTCTACCATAAAGGTAAGGAATGTGCACTTCATGTTTTTTCCTGTTTTGTGTTTTACATGGGCTTTTGGTGTGAAAGTATATTGTTGTTGATTGCAGTTTGAAAACTGTTGAAATCCCACGTGAAAAGCAACTATTTCAGTGTTCCAGGAAAAGACAGAGGCAAACATCATTGTCATAAACATAGATATTCTCATGAGAGTTCTGCTTCTAAGAAGGAAAAAAAAAAAAAAAAAAAAAAAAAAAAGAGAAACAGAATGAGCAAGTCACTCCAATATCTCATAAGCTCACTAAGCTGCTGGATTCAAACTGAGATACAAGTCTTGATTTCGACTATAACACAAAACTTAGTCCTCATTTTAAATAAAATTTGGAGTTGGTGGTCAAATTTTGCATGCTTGGGTGGATAAAATCAGGCAAATTTGACACACTGAAATAATAATTCGTTGCATCCTCAATATGTGCAATGCAGCCCTGTCAAACCAGAAGCGGGAAAAAAATGTAAAATAGTTTCTAAAGGAAGAAAAAGGAAGAGAAATAGAAGTGAGTCTTGGGAGTAATGGGTGCGGGAGGGGTATAAGAAAATTGTGCACATTCAGGTAATGTTCCTTTGATCTCCTTTCGCTCCTGTATTTCATGCTCATCATTAATGCCTACATAGAAGGGAGAAAAGATGGAAAATCAGGTAATTAGTTACACATGTACTTTGATCAGTATTGCATTTTTCTTTTTCAAGTTGTTTGCCAAAGTGCTAACAGACGAGAGGGAGGGTTTCATTTATGGCAATTGTTCAGTCAAGTATGTTCTCTGGAATATTTTCATAATCTCTAAATTTAATCCTATACTTATCTATTGACAATTAGACACCTTGACAAAGGTGATTTCTATGATTTGGATTTGACTTTAATTCCACATCATCAACGCTTTCCACCTGGCAGAATTTATGTATAGCTTTCCATGTCCTCAGTCTCAAGCCACTCTATACAGGTATGTATCCTAGATTCGGCTGATATATAGTTAGCTTTGTTCACATCGACGGACATGATGCTGTGGGTTGGATTTTAAATGAAAATAGTGGTAATAATACTCCAATGTTTCAGCTGTTGCAGAGTAGTGCTCACCCAGAGCCAAGGACTGTTCAGCTTCCCATGCTGCCCTGCCAGAGAGGAGCTGGGGATGCACCAGGAGCTTGAAGGAGACAGAACCAGGACAGCTGGCTCAGGCTGGCCAAAGGGATGTCCTATGCCATGTGGCCCAATACTCAGCAGTGACAGCTGGGGGAAAGGAGGAGAAGGGGGGGGGGGGGGGGCACATTTGGAGAGATGGTATTTGTCTTCCCAGGAAACCATTATGTGTGATGAGCCCCACTTTCCTGGGAGTGGCTGAACTCCTGCCTGCTGATGGGAAGGAGCAAATGAATTCCTTGCTTTGCTTTGCTTGTGTGCATGTCTTTTGCTTTACCTGGTAAACTGTCTTTATCTCAACTCATGAGTTTTCTTACTTTTACCTTCCCAATTCTCTCCCCCATCCCATTTCAGGGGAGTCTGGGGACTGAGTAAGTGGCTGTGTGGTGCTCAGTTCCCTAATGAGGTTAAACAGCAACAGTATGTAACCAGCATGATTTTTCAGGTGTTGAGAACAAGGTCTGGAAAGAACTAAAGAGCAAGTAACTTAAAAAGTTAAAATTATTTTTAGAAATCTACTGTTTGTTGCTCAGTTTTTGACTAACAGAGGAAAAACAAAACAAAACAAAACAAAAAAATAACTTGTAAAAAACTTCGAGAGAAAAATAACTTGGAGAACTTGGGCTAATGTAAAAAAAAAAAAAAAAAAAAAAAAAAAAAAAAAAAAAAAAGAACTTCCCTTCTTCCTTCTTATTGGTTATGATCCATGCTATACATGGTCCCATATGAAGTGACATGGTGCCTTTCATGCAGCTAGTGTCCCAAACACTTTCCAGCTTATAACAACCTCTTTTTACCATTCAGCATAAGAGAGGGAAAAGAAAGGAGTAGGAAAAAGAGGCAGCAATTTTCATATGTTTTGGTGGAGAAACTCATTTGGCTAGTGTTGATATTGAAAGAAGATGGAAAGTAGGGCATGGGTTAGGGAACCCTAACAGTTCCCAGCTGGAAGAGGCAAGAAAGAGATACACCATCAAATCCCATAATAACACTGTTGTTTTTGTTCTTCCCTAGCACTGTACACAGGGAACTGATCAACCTGCGAGATCAGACACGAGTCGTTTCCCTCAGCGTCCTGGCTGGGGGCAGTGTTCGAAAGCAGGGTTGTATGTTAACTATGACAATTCTCTATAGGAGCATTTACTGGAACTTTAAAAATGTGCCCTGTAATCGTCTCCGACAGCAGCCAGCCGGGGTCTGGCTCTATGATCCCTTTCCTCTCCATCACAGAGTCCCAGGACACCTGTCCATAAAGCTCCCCACCTCCACTCTAACTAATGAGGTTGTGGAGCACAACAGAGCATCATAGGTCGCTCACTACCAACAGTATGACAAGTGTTGGTTCTGTATAAATTACCTTGTAGGCACGTTTTGTAGAATATTTCATTATTTTGTGTGGCAGCTTCAATAGCAGCAGTATGGGACACATCTCCCATTAGTAGTGCACAATCTATTTTCTTGTCAGTTAATCTTGAAAGCTGGCTACCGTTCCTCAAAAAGGCTGGATCTTTCATTTCCTACTGATAAATACTTCACACTAAAAGCATTATTGCTAGAGAGATGTCAGTAATCGACTGCTTATCATCACATTTTCCTTGTGCCCTATGACAAAAATATTTTCTGTAGTGGATGTAAAAGGAGAATAAGAGAGGTGATGGGAGTAAAGTAGGGAAAGGGGATCAAATTGAGCTTTAGATGAATAGCTCTCTGAACAGCCTGATCTCCCACAGACAAGGTAAAGTCTGGATGGCTCTGGAATATGAAAAAATAATAATAATAATAATAAACAACACCCACAGTGAATATGTTTCTGTTACAAGAAAAACCTCTGGAGATCACAAGTCTGTAAAGTATTAATATCACCTTAAGTATTTTGTGAATATTCCATGGCGCTTACTCTGTTCTCTATATATTTTATAGCCTATCTGCATGTGTAACGTATAAGTAGTTAATCCTGACACACTTATGCATTTTAAAAGGCAGTTGTTGGAGACCTGGCTCTGTTAAAATTGCCGCTATAAATTTTTTTGGTAGCATAAACATGTAGGACAGAGCAATGACCCATTATTTCTTTTGCATCATTATCTTCTGCAGCTCCTGACAAAGAATTAGCCATTTTAGATGTGTTACATATGTTTCAGCTTCATATTGCATGTAGCAAAAAAAAGCACAGCAACAGCTTGCGTTGTATTTATTCCAAGAAATCATGCTGCTGCTGTACTAGTACTGGAAACAGAGTCCTCAAAAATTGAAGCAAATGAAGGAAAACACAAAGGACTCTTGCAAAAATGCATGTGAGGAGGCTATGAGTGAAGGGGTGAGAAAGTACAAGCGTAGCTTATTTTTATTTTTTCTCTTTTTTTTTTTTATTTTTTCTTAAAATGTTTTGAAGATCGGAGATTCAAGTCGGTTTCTAAATAAATCTGTCTGCAGATCATTTACTCTGAAAAGTAAGATTTCAGCTGATAAGTTCTTATTGACTTATCCTGTTTCTTCAATTACCCCATAAAAAGGATCAGGTTTATAACCTTCTTAGCTACCGAATCTCAAAGGTTCCAGACAGCCAACTCTGCCTCAGTTACAGCAAAGTAACAAAAGTAATCAGTTTAATCCTTTCACAAGCTGACTCGTGTCTTCCAAATCTCCAGTGTGTCCATCCATCTGAGTGCATAAACACATACCTTCCAGTTAAAGCATGGCACGAAACCCAGTCTTTCAGAGGGAGGATGTTGCTGTGTCTGGATGTTTCAACTCTTCTTCAGGCTGGGAAAATCATTTAGCCTTCCTGTGCCTCTTTGCCCCTGATGAAGGTGATAAAATCTATCACTACTTCCACACTTTTTCTTATCCATATCATGTTTATATTGGTTCTCAGGCTGAGCTTCCTTACATTGATAAAATGGTATTTTGAAAATGGAGCCATCTCAAGTGTCAGAGGTCCTCAGAGAACTGTCATACAGACACTAATGGAAGTGAGCTGAACAGTGATATTTGGCACACACCAGGCCTCTGAAATTTGGAAGCTGCTTAACTGGTGAGATTTAGCTACATTTTGAACCCTTAAAACTATTGATACATTTAAGGAAAATAAAAGTGAAAATTCAATCTGCTCTAACATATCTGTGTATTGGTTTTACTCTACCATTCTATCACAGCACCTGAACAGTTTCCACAAAAAAAATCAAAAAAAAAAAAGAGAAAAAAAAAAAAAAAAGAAGAAGAAGAAGAAGAAGAAAAATCAATAACTGTGGTGTTATCTCACCCTGCCCCTGCTGGCTTTTCTCCTTTTCACTCCTTCTCTTAGGCTGGCTCTGAATTTGTCACCTCCATGCTGTGAACACTAGCACTGCCTGTTAGCTGGCTTGACTAAAGGAAGTGATTTCATTTGAAATCAAGAGGCCCAGCAAACACAATTTATCCTTTTTATTGCAACCACCATGGATCCCACTGAGATGCAAAAGTCTGACTTCCCAACACATGTGGCATTTGTGGCGGCAGGGAAATGTATCTCCGCTGGCACAGGAGGTTTCTTGTCCTACCAACAGGAACATGTCCGCACATCTTTAAGGAAGGTTTTATCTACTCAGTTTGACTTCAGTCACCTGTTGAGCCTAAGCAGTCAGGAGTTTGTTTTTTTTTTTTTTTTTTTTTTTTTTCTCCATTCTTTCTCTTTTTTTGTCAAGCTCTCATGACTTTGGCATTCTCCCTGTGTGCAATGAGGGCAGTTGTGTGAGTAGCTCTGAGAATAATTATCCTTGCTGAGACCTGAAAAGGCAATTCATCATGTCAGGTTAACAATAGCTGTGCTTAGCACAAGGAAGCCTACATAACTAAGCATTGAAAACTAAGCACAGCGCACAGTGAATTTCCCCTGTGAATATAGAATTTGGGGTCATTATCTCACAGTTTTGCTGAATAGTAGTGGACATATTTTGAGGCTAACAGATGCATTACTTTGGCTTTATTTCTTCCTGCCAGAAAAACAGAGGATTTATGGCTATTTCACTCAGCCCACCAAGCAATGCTCTAAATAGTATCAAACAGTCTTTTTGTTAAATTCTGCTTGCCTCGAGGGTATGTGTAATTATCTCTTCTGATATATGGCATATTGAATTGTATTTATTTTTGTTTTGATGTGCAATGCTACATTCCTGTTCAGCTTATTGGCATCTTGTTAATAGGCAGCAATTTTGCATATTTTTTTTTTTTTTTATTTGTTCCAGAAGAAGGCTGCAGTCTTCTGTGAGTGCTTGGGTGTGGGCAAATAAACTTCATTTACAGCTCTTGTAGTGATGGGTTCTCTCTCTAAAACTATGTCTTTACAGGACTTTTTTTCCAGACCTGGCATGCAGCAGGAGTACACAAACCAGCAAAGCTCTCACTCCTGCATATTTCAATGCCCCAAATTTACAGTCTTCTGAAATCTGGGGGACCATTTGCTAGGAGCTGAGAGAGCTTCACCTAGGCCTGTAAGGAAGATAGGTTTGAATTAGTTCAGTATGTCTGATAACACTAGAATAAAGGTAAACTAAGCCCTGTTAGAGTTACCCATTTCTAAAGATGTCTAGGATACACATATATACATATAACTATGAATTTAGTGTAGTTTGTGACTGTTTGTGCATTTTTACAGTTCTTTTATCAATATCTTAATAATTTTGTGCAGCTAACCAGGTTTTAAAGAAGTTATCAACCACATTTTCTATGAGTAATTATTCCTGTGTAAATAATGAGGGAGGATGGGTAAATCAACATGGAAATATTAAGAGATATACTGTTGTGAGACAAATTAGATGTTGGGTTTTAATTTCACTTCAATTTAATGTGAAAAAAAATTCTGAAATAAATAAATAAAAAATATGTCATGAAAGACATTTGTCATTCTCTGATTATTAACTTGAGATTGGAACTTTAAAATAAAGCTGTTAAGTCACAAGAATATTGTTTCTGATGTTCTTTTAAGCTCATGGGGGGGTTCAGGCCTTTTCTCTATCTCTTTTTTTCAGGAGAAAGAATAGAAAAAAAACTTTCAGAGTTCAAAAAGACAAAGAAACATTTTCAAAACTTTGAAGAAATGTAAGAGATTATGAATGAAAAAAATATTTTGTTCTCAAATGAAAACTATATAAATACAGCTACAAAGAAAGACGTCCTCAAAACATCTGTTATAATGAATTATGACACAAGGAAATTCATTTGGGGAAAACTGAGATATAAAGTGGATTTAAGATTTTTAAAAAAGTGATATTTGTGCACTTGAGGTGGTCTGTGTGTGAAAGGGAACTGTGCTAGGCCAGTCTCCTCAGAAATGTGTAATGGCAGGAGTGGGAGTTTCTCTAACAGCCTCTGTGTGCTTCCATATCCACCTGGGTGAATCATTCCCCAAGGGCTTGGTTGTGACATAGATTAGCTGTTCACAGAAGAAAGAGGAGACATGACATTGTGCTTGCATACTCTTTATTGGGTATGAATAAGAAAGGCGGGATCTTGGCTACATCTCCAACCTTTTTTTTTCTCACACAGTGCTCACCAAACTTAAATCACTAAGCCACAGAGAATAAAATAAAATAAAATAAAATAAAATAAAAATAATATAAAATAAAATAAAATAAAAATAAATAAAAAAATAATAAAAGCTTGGCAAGTCTGTGAGACTACTAGTCTTCATAAAATAAAATCCAATCTTGCCACTTACTAGAATCCTTGTTTTTGGAAAATTTAGGAAGGAAACAAAAAGTTAAATCAGATTTCCTTGCAATAGGCTTATTGGAATGCAGCACATGATGGATTCCTCATGAAATTCCACAACTGTGTTTAGAAAACAAACCTTATGGTAATATTTCCTGTCAAGAGGCTAAAACCTGTCCAAGAATAGATAAACTTGGACAGTTCCCCAGCAGCTGAAGGACAGTGGGAACCAGGCTCACCATCCAAGACTAGAGAGGAATTAGGTTTTCTGTAGAGGTGGAAACATTAGAGCCATGCAGTTTTTTGTGGGCCAAGCATGACCAAGCACAAACCATCTGACTCTGCACAGCAAACAACAAATACCCCACACCTTCCTAATTTTTGACAAAATGATTTCTGATGAAGTAGATGATTCTTGTGTTCATGCAAAAGATTTGTGTTCAGAAGTGGAAAGACAGGAGATAGGTTAGGATATAGGGAGACGTACCTACCATATACCATCAGTGCCTCCTCTGAATGGACAGTCTTTGCTCAATAAAGCAGTAGCTCTAACATGACTTATGTGGAACACATGATTTAAGATTTTGCTAACAGTGAGAGAGGGGACAAGGAAGTGGCAAAATATAAGTAACTTGATATTAACCTGGAATGAAATTTGAAGAAAACTGTATTTTTAAAATAAAATCAACTGCATGGTTGCACTACTTCATTGTTTTTCTCCTTTCTGTGACTTTTGAAATTGCTAGCATGGTGTGAAAACCACTATGATTTTTGTGATGTTTCTACTTAGCTGTGCTGCAGAAAATGCAGCTTCAAGTGTTCTTTGCTGTTTTCAGACCACCAGTTTAGAGAAGCTAATGGTCTGTTGTAATTTTGCTATGAACTGAGACTGTTCTGTTTAGATTTGCAAGGCTGGGTTACATTTTCAGTTTTCCCTAAACAGATGTTAATTCCGGAAAATCAGGATGATACCCAGAAAGTTTATTAAGAACAGAGCCGAAGTCCTTGTTTCTCGATTCATGCTCCAAAGTCCTCTAAAAGTAACATTTACATGGTTGTAGTCTAGTCCCTATCAATGTCCCATACAAGAAAAAAGGCTGGTTTCCTTGATGCATGAGATATTTTATTGTAGATGAGCATTTCTTAGATTCAGAGAGAATCTCTCCCCTTTGCAGCCCAGGGAATTACAGGAACATCTCCCACTATCATTTGCAGGCATAATCAGTTTTATGACTCAGTGTATCAAGGACTTACTGCTAGACTGCTAGTATAATACAGTTTAGTAAGATGCTTTGGAGGAGTTTATGATTTGGGGAGTATTTTATTAATATGTTCACTTCAGTGAAGATGACCCCAATTTAGGATGAAGAAACGAACTCCCTTAAAAAATAGACTTTTTATCTCACAATATCTTCTACTTCTGTGTCACAACTCAGCTAGCTTTTAGGCTTCAAAAGTTGACTTAAAACACAGAAAAGTTATAGGAGGTTTCACGCTCTGCTAAGATGGGAGTTCATTCACTACTGGAGATCTGGTTGTTCAAGGGCATTGCTCCAGTAGTCACGATCAGAGACCTAACACTTCTCCTGCCACCTAGGAACAAAAATCATTGAAGGCTGTACTTCTGAGTTCAGTTGTCTCCCATTCAACCTTTATTCACTAGAAAGTCTCTCAAATAGTGAACCTTTGCTCCATTTCTCACAGTCCAGGATTGACAGCCCTTAGGAACAGCCTTGTACTGTCCCCACCATCCCTCCTATCTGCTGTCACTACATACCTGTTCTACATACTGAAAATAATTGCAGTAACATATATTCATCAAAAATAACAATGAGCAAGTGCAGCATGATTATTCCTGTGTAATGGCTTGGGGGAATTGGGGCAGGATGAGGTTCAGGGTATTATCTAAAGTGGCAGATGTAGTGGCAGAGAAGAGGGAAATGTCAAACTCACAAACACGAGCCTTACAAACCAGGCACTCCTACCTTAAGATTATAGGAGTCACATTTAACCGATGAGCTGATTTAGGATGAAGCAGAGTTTGCCATCAATTACAGAGCAACATTATTGTGTCTAACTTTGCTAAGCCCCTGAATGAACCAAAGGTCTGGTAGGGCCAAAAGGGCCTCAGTCAATTCTGCTAACTGTGTAATTCTTAAGCAGAGCTGAATTCTCCTAAACAGTATTTATGCTAAATTTCATGGCACCTGATGACCTCAATTAAAGCCTTTTAGAGGAAATCAGAAGTGCCAGCAAGGTCCTGCAAGATGAATGCCTATGAGTCTCTCCTGCTAACTGTTGATACAAGCTTGATGATTTTAAAGAAGACTTTACAGTGATGCTGCTGCTGCTTTTACCAAAGGTGTCAGAATGGTAATAATGATAATGTCTCACTGAAAGAGCAACTTGCTTTCTCTGGTCTTTCTCATAATGCACGTCATTAGCATCCAGATAAATCTCCCTTCATGGCATATTTGATTGGAGAGAAGAAAAAAGTTATGATTTCCTAAAGTTCCTAAGATTATATCTGTGATGATAATTGACAAAGTACACAAACTTTTGCAACTTTACTGCTCTTTACTGGGCAAGCCCGTAATGACCCAGAAGGTGAGTATTTCTTCAGAATGAACCAAGCTTGGCAAACAAAATGAAAGTTGTGTGCCATTGGGCTTTAAAACTTATACATTGCAAAAAATGGAGGGTGCAGAGAACTACACAGGACAAAATCCAGGTGCAAACATAAGCACCAGGCCTCACACTGAATGCACAGAACTATGCTAACCACACATTTGCTGGAAACCTTAACTTCTTAGAAAACCATGAGAGATTAATTAAAATAACAGATTGATTAAAGATATTAATTAAAATAACAGATATGGGGATCTATGGGACTTGAGGGTATAGATTTATATAAAATGAAGTATGTGTTGTTTGCACAAAAGAGTCCTGGAAGTGGTTACACAGGTCAGGAAGCTGGATATGCAGATAGCAATTAGTGTTCTGTTCAAAAGCCCAGCTTTGTGTAGTTATGTGGCAAATTACTTACTTTGTTGTGAGCATTTTTTTGTGTATAAACATATCAGACCTCGTTTCTTGAGACACAGCCCTATGCTAGTTTAAACTCCCTTACCACCACCAGCTTCCACAGCTGAATATGTACTAGTATGTAGTCATGTTCAAAACCAAAAAGCCAGATGTTTGTGTTACTGAATATTGCCTTCTTGAAAAAATAAGTGCATTGATTTATTTTTCTTATGATGATTTAGAAATTTCAACTTAAAGTGTTCTATCGAATAAATATTTAGAGGCTTCCAGTGAGTTCAGGAAGGTTTTTATTATTATTATTATTATTATTTTTTCTTTTTTCTTTTTTCTTTTTTTTTTTTTTTTCTTAAGTAGCAAAGCATACTGTTATGTCCATGAATGTTGTAATTTCATTTATTCCAAATTCAGTGCAAGACTTGAAGGTAAAAAAGAATTTTCATAATTTTAATTGAAAAGAATGATTTTTGGATATTTTTTCATGGTGGTGGTTATCAAAATTTTGGTTAAATATCCTCCAGGACAGGACAGTTTTTTGCAATTATGAGATTAATAAATGCAACTATGAAGAAAAAAATATTTTAATTGCAAGTCAGTTCTAATATTTGGGACTAGGGAATTCAGTGTATAATTAGGATAAAGTTTAAGCATATTTTTAACTGCACTGACCCATAACATAAATATATTTTGGATGTGCACAGGATTTACTTGAACAATTTTAAATCCCTACAATCACAAGTATGCAGCAACCACAATCTCATATTGTTCATTTAATGTTAATCACAGCCCTTGTAATGTGGAGCCAACCCTTTCTAAGGGACATGACCTTATCACAGTGGACAGATGGCAAAAAAAATTCAAGCCGTGTTAAACCTTTTTCTTCAACACTTTTTTGTTCTTAACATATTTATTGCTGACACCATATATCAGTGTTATAGCTTCTGTTCAGGTGAATACGATCAGCTGGCAGTAATAGGTTCAGCTCTGGGAACCCTTCAGCCACTGCTTTTTAAGCTGTTTCTGTAAACTCAGTTTCTGTAAGAAACAAGGAAGAAACAAGAAAGGGAGGGAGAGAGACTTTTGGAAATCCTTCAGCTTGGCTTAATTCCCATGCAGAGAGGAGAATAAATTAATGCAGATACCATGTTTTTTGGCTTGGATGTCATATTTTCTCATGATGGGAAAGATCAGTGGTAATGCAGAATATGTGGAGGAGAAAAGGGGAAGCAGAATATGCAAGAGAAAAATGTACCTGAAAATATTAAACTTTGTTCTATCAATATCTGTTAAATGTCTCCTGCATTTGTAAGAGAACTAATATTCCCTGCATTAATGCTGAGCCTCTACTCCTCCTCAGATGTCTGTCATCGTAGTGAAAGAACCGAATATGATTTGAAGACACGGTAGGAGACACAGCTTAATAAATGCCTCTGCAATTGTATTGTATGACATTATGAATATCTGCATAACTGTGCAAGTATGAACATATTTTATATGTGTGAGATTTTCTGTTCCTGTTCTCTTTCCAAATTTTCCCTCTGTTTCTTTAAGAAGGGAGTAATATGGACACTTCTCTAATTATATTTGGGTGTGAAAAATTATCCCTGCCTAGCTCCAATTCAGCAAGTCCAGGGAGGGATTTCTAAGTTCAATAGCACTTTTCTACAGACAGATATCCTCACGATATGACTAAAGATTTATTATTATTATTATTATTATTATTATTATTATTATTATTATTATTATTATTATTATTATTTTAAGAGACTTAGTGCTTTCTGTGCCAGAAACAAGCTCAGCTGCAACTGTTCTTATTTCCTATTTGGTAAATGTCTTGGCTGAGGTGACCTGATGTATGCTGGACGTATGTTCAGCATAAGAAATGTGAGTATCTTTAGGAAAAATAAGAACATCCCACCCAGAGAGTCATCACTCAAATAAAGATCCTGAGAGCAGATTTACTGGGTCTGGGATGGAAGGAGGTGTGAGAATCGCCTCTCTCAGCAGCAAGGAGCACTCATCCCTGATAAGTAGCAACAAAGAGCTGCAAAGTTATGCAGTTACAGCTGCATCAAACCACAAGTGCACAGCATGAACCCTGGGCAGCGAGGCTCCAAGTGATTAAGTTGTATGTGCAATTAAACCTAGTGCCCCAATAACTTTGAAAAAAGGCAAAGGGCCTATGGATGCAGGAAGGAACCAAATCCTCAGGCTCTTTTTACTGGCCAATAAACCTACTATAAATGATAGTGACTGGAGGCCCAGATCTTTATATATAGCTGCAAAGCAGTATTTCTGTTAGCTGGAATGGTGGTTTCACTTCTGTTGTCTTCAAATTAGATCATGAACACTTTCAACAGTGTTCTTTTGCGACATGGGAAAGAAGGAGGGGCAGTTGTTCTTGGTTATGTTCTGGGAGTTAGGGCTGAACTTTTAAGCTTAGTTCTAAGGATTTTTACTTCCTTTAGGCCTATTACAAGTACGAGGAGGAAAGTTGAGAAAATAGTTAAAACTTATGCCAGCATACACTATTATTTAGAAATCATTGCTCAAGGTCTTCCAACAAATATTCCTGAGGAATTCACCAGGGAGACTCACCTCAAGTAAATTTAGCCTTCTAAAAATTAACAAAATTGGCAATGTGGCTGACTACAGATGGAAGCAAAGCACCTGTTTCGGAATAAAGACTATCAGTCTGACAAACTTAATGAGGTTATTAGCTATAAACAGAAGCTTACACAAATGACTTAGGTCAGTTTAAGACATATAACTTTTGCAAAGTTGAACCTGAACTAAGGAGAGGCGCAAGTAACTCCGGTCCTCATTTCCTTGCCTCAAATCCTGTGCTTTTGCAACTTATCACAAAGTGACCCACCAACCAAAGATAGTTTGGGTAATGTGCAGGTACCAATACAGGTGTTTTCATTATTTTTTTGTTTTCTATGTTCTACTTTGTATTTTTTTCCCCTCTGTTTTTTCTGTGTCTCCAGCACTAGGTTGAGAATGCAAACTGTAAGGAACAGGGCCTGTCCTTTCATTGTGCTTGCAAAGACTTTGCAAGAAATTGGAACCTACATTCAAACACAGACATTGACTACCCTGTCATTTTTTTATTGCTCCTTTTTTTTTTTTTTTTTTTTTTTTTTTTTTTTTCCAGACAAGTCGTCTTTGGGTACAGAAAGTAGGAATCATTCATCATCCCCAGTAAAGCACAGCAAGTGAGTGGAAATGACAGCCAGCCAGCTCAGCCAGCCAGCAAGCCAAACCTGGGGCTTTTGCAGGGAGGTTTCTGTTCAGATTATAAATCTGTGACCTGGAATATGGGGGACTACAGTTTCCTATGGCAGGGAGTTTGGGGTGACAAGTGTTACCCAGAAAGCACAACTGAATGCAAAATGGCAAGACAGACTGAGGCACTGCTGTGTTGCTGAACCAAAACTGAAAGCAAAGGTGCTGGTGAGTGAGCTGGAAAGATTAAATTTGTACTTGGCTGGAATCAACAATAAAGCATGCTGCACTCGGTTTGGCAACAGAGACCAAGGGTTTATAAAAACCAGCCTATTCTGATATATCAGAAGCCAGTACAATGCTATGTGGTTGCTGCGTAGACCATGAAAAACTGTATCAAAACTTTCTTATTGTACTTAAGTCAGCAGGAGAAACAGATCCTCACTGGCCATAAGAGAAGAGGGGACACTCCGAGAGTCATCTTGGTTTATGCAGAGAAAACTGCATGGCAAATGGGTATTTCACAGAAAAGCAGTTTCTCTCTCCTTATTTTTTTTAAGACTTGTTGACAGCTGAATGCAAATTATTCTGAAAAGATTCAATTAATAGTTTTTTTTTGTTGTTTTTATTTATTTATTTATTGTTTGTTTGTTTGTTTGTTTTAAAATGAAGCCAATAAAAAATATAGAAATTACAGAACAAACAATTCTACACTAACTTTTGAACAGATAACTTCAGGGATGAATATTCCCAGTCAGGATTTCTTGGGTAAAATTGTAAGTGGATGAAAATCTTCCCAGACCAGTCTCTTTTAAATCAGCATAATTGGCTGTGATAATTTTAAGGTATTGTATGAAAGCATAGGGTCAGCTACAACTTCTGCATCTTGTCTTAGGAATATGGCTATGATTAGAAAGCAGTTATTTTTCCCCTGAATCTATGATTTTTCTTGTAGCTGAAACTCTTTCTTAAACAGATGTACAAAGTAGTTAAATTCCTTTGGATTTGGTAAACAGGAACAAGTGGTTGGCAACCATTAGTACAGAAAACGTGCAAAAGATTCAGAGATCAGGATCTAAGAAGCATCCTGACTTTCAGGAGTCTATTTGCTGCAAGTGAATCTTAGTGTGACCCTAGCCACAGAGATTTAAAACAAAGTTGCATATTAGCACATAGGTGTATACGACACATAAATAAATAGGCAGAATTTACTCACTCAGCCTGCAGCACCAGGAACTCCTTTCTGCCTGCGCTGACACCCAATACTGAACAGCACTAATTACAAAGTGGCAATTGTCTGTGGTTTCAGGACATGATTAATGAGTATGATTTTCCTCCATGTGATTATTGATTTAAACTGTCTGCTAATTTTGTATAGATTCAGTACTTCAGCTATTCAGACTTGGACAAAGATATGTATAAGATATGGGAATAACTTTTTGCACATTCAAGTCAAAGCCTTGCTGTTTAGCTCACATGCACATGATTGCATGGCTGATAGCAAGCACAGAGGAACATTTCTTGCAATGCCTCCAATAGGGTCTTCCAAAAGATATGGTTCTTCAAATGCTTCAAACCTGCTAAACAGTTACAGATTTACAGGATATGTTTCTCATCTTTTGCAAAACAAGAGTTTGCAATAGAGGTGAAATTGGATTGGACTAGCAGCTAGCTTTGTCAATCATGATTCAAGCTGAATTGAAAATAGAGAAAGAAAGATTTCTTTCCTCTGTAAGCCTAACCAAATGGTTGGCAATGCAGACTCATGTCAGAGTGCAAATATATGGTTGATTTGTCCATGTATGTTTCGATCTATTAAGTAAAATTGTCAGTGGAATAAAGTGAGAAATTATGAAACGAAATCACAAATCAATATAAATATATACATATAAAGAAGAGTATATAAGAGAGGATAGTTCAGCTGTACTGACAACACATACAGCCCAGAGGAAGAGATGCTTGTAAATTGTCAAGAAAAATGTGCTGAAAAATGGATATGCAACTGACTTAGGAAAAAAAAAAAAAAAATCATATCAATGCCTCAAAAAGACAAAGAAGGCATGCCAGTGAGATTTCAACAGGAAGAGAGAAGCTGAAAAAGAGGTGGCAAACAGATAAAAGATGCTGCAGATCTTGTAAACAGAGAACTGGGTAGAAAGAGACAAGAGAAGTGCATCAGAGAATTGAAAGGAATAAAAATGTAGGTATAGAGGAAAGAAACATTAGGAAAGCATCATGTTCTGTGTGTCATTAAAGGTTTCATAAGCTCTTGGGAGACGAGTTCACTTTGATGCAGACCACACCACTTCTTGTATAATGGGCAAAAGAAGTAAGAAAAATAAATAAACAAATGGAAGGTAGATGTTCAATCAGCAAGAGCTATGTAAAGGGTACTGTACTAAGCTTCATGTGATGCTAGATGAGGGGAGATGTCTGAGCTTTAAAAAGTAAGATATCTACAGAGACAATCAGTAGCCACATTTTGCTAGTCAAAATAAGACTGGGTCAAGGGTCAAAGGACGAATTTTGGACTGGACACAGAAAATTTCTCATTTTTCTAGCAAGAGAAAACATTGAATAGTTGAAAAGGCAAGTAAGGCACATAACTGTGTGTCTGGGAGGGATCTGAGAGAATAAATTGCAGGAACAACCAAGTACAAGATAACAGAACACAATGATGATGTTGATCGCATCTTCATAAAAGTCATGTCTGTGTAGCACTGCACTGCCATAATGGTACTGAGCCAGCACATAAGGGACAGGAAAAAGTTTTCTTTTATGACAACCACTATCTCTTACCTGGGGATCCTAACAGAAAAAAAATGGTGTGACCAGTTTCTGTGGTACCTCCCAATAGGTAGTAAGAGTGCTTTGGAAAAAATAATAAAATAAATAAAATAAAATAAATATTGAAAAAAATAAAAAGTTATCAAAGTCAAAAGCTCCTCAGCCCTCTCCAGCTGATATATAGCATTTTGGGCTCTAGTGGAGGACACAGCAGCATTAATCTACCTCTGATAGCTTTGCCCTTTAAGTGTGGAAGCAAGTGATACATCCTGGTAGGCAGTGACATTATTTTTCTCCATCTATCACATACAGTTTTGTGGCCATCTTGATAGAACTATCCCCTGCATTTAATACTGCACTAACAAAATATCCCCACCAATTTTAAATTGTCTTATTTGCAATTATGACTGTAAAAATCCAATACAAAATATGTATTCACAGTAAAATGCTTCATCTCAGCAGTTACAGTAAACACAAGGACAAATTCTTGACTCATGAAAATAACACAAATGGATTGCAGTCAAAGGTACAGTGATAAACTCTCTTGTTCAGTGTCTTTTCCCACTAAAACAAAATAATTACTCTTCTGGATACTCTCATTTATGCTACACTTTTACATCTATAGTGAGTGTTAACAATTTCTCAGATATTTTCAGCTTGTTATTTTTTTACTTTTATTTTCCATATCTCTCCTTTTTCCCTTTGCCCCCACTGCCATCAAATTAAAGCACATATTTATGCCACCGTTTGACAGATTTATGGGAAAGAAGGACTTGGGAGAAAGATGTAGAAATGCTTATCATAAAGCTAGTGCCTCAATAGGAAAAAGCTGGTCTGTGATAAAAGAAACTAATGAAACTAATGGACTTGTGTTCTTTGTCTCCTTTGCTACTTTTATGACAAAATCCCCCAGTCCTTCCAGTGTCCAGTGATTTTACTGTCAGAGCAGTTTCCTCAATACTGATTAATTTTTTAAGTGACTAACATCAAGCTTCTCTTGTGTCTCCATATCTTCTATTTCATTATGCACATTTATTTCCCAGCCTCCCTTTGACTCTGTAGCCTTTGTACATCATTCTGCCCAGATTTATCTCCATGGTGCCTAGGATCCTCCACTCTCTTCTGCCTGTATATTTTTGGCATACACCTGGGAAAGAGTTGGAATATACTGCAGGCAATCTACAGATAATTTTTTGTCAATTGACCAGCTGCTAAAAGCATCCAAATTTAAACAGATAAAAGCAGACTTTTTTTTTTTTTTTTTTTTCCTACTTACAATAGTATTATTCAAAATTTTTCTTCCTTCATCCAGATGAGGAGGACCTTGATGTCTTTCAAAATTCAGCCTTTCTTCACATATTTCATTGAATCTGACAAGTAGATTAAAGGTTATTAGAGGACATTAAATTTAATGACAGCTGGACAGGCAGAATGAGAGCATGATCATGGGAACCCTTTTCATTTAGGAAAGCAGACTTTTGTCATTCCAAAAATGCAAGGCCTGACTCTTCTGGGTGGCTGAAGGATTCTTCTGGAGATGAAGTGCATTATAATGATGGTGTAGCACTCCTGCACCTGGGATGACTTTGCAGAAAAGGACTTTGGTATCCAAGTGCGCAACAAGTTGAAGTCGAACAGGAGCCAGCAATGTGTCCTTAGAGCACATTTTCTAACAACCTTCTGGGCTACATTAGGAACATTCAAAACACTTTTTTCTAAGGACCTCATAAAAATCAGAAAATAGTAAGGAATTGACATTCGCAAAATCTCGAACTATCAAAAGTGAACTCAGGAATAAGGGTCTTTCCTTCTCAATGAGACCATTAGTTCAAGAGAACCAGAATATACACATTATAATCGCTTTTTTTTTATTATTATTATTATATATTTTTTTTTTCTGATAAATCCAGCATATTTTTGTATTTTTGAAGAAGTGAGCTCCTGGAGAGAAAATAACAAGGAAATTATTTCAACTTTTAATAAAATTTCCCTTTCCATGGTACCTTTGTGCTCTCAAATGTTTAAAATAAGTACTATTTATTTATTTATTATTTATTGTGTTGCCTTGCACACTTAAGAAAAGATCAATGTTAAGAAATATTTTCTGTCACACTTTATTAACATTCCTGAAACCATCTTAAAACCCACTTTGATGTGGAGAAAAAGATTTCAACTTCTTGATGCTGAGCTGCTGTTACAACTGTCTTGAACAGACTCAAGGCCCACCAGTGTTGTCTTTTTGCTCACTGGCTAACATTTACACTTTTGAGGTGGATGGCTCTCTTTTGTTTCACAGTTCGGGCAATGTCAGTTGTAATGATTGTCACCATAATGAGCATAATAAAAGGCATAAACGATTCTGATTCTATGATTTTTAAAAATTCTGCATTGAATAATTTTAAGGATACTATTGAAGGCACTCCTGTTAAGTTGCAATAAGTTTGCAGTTAAGTAATTAATTTTCAATCAAATCCCTCCCCTCCCCTTCTCTTTCCTTCCCTTTCATAAATGCAGAGCTTTTATATAGACTCTTGCACTGATGAGAGAAGTTGTCTGTCCTCGGTCACTTTAGGGAGTAAAAAAAAAACAGGAGAGCCTGAGAAGGTGGCAGTGAGGGAGGGAACTTTCCCTGAGTGGAAGTGAGTGAAATTACAAGTCCAGACATTACAAATTTCAGTACCTGCTGTTTTATAGCTATTGGTAATTTGTTTGTTTCCATCACAAGTTTCATTATAAGTAAATTCTCCTTGATGTTCCTTTTAGGAGTTAAGTGCCACCTATCAGCTTCATGGTGAGAAAGGCATTAAGTCATTTCTGTGAGATCTGGGACAAGAATGCAGCTGGCTAATAAAACGGAGTTACTGGTCAGCAATTTTATTATTCAGACTTTTGGCTGGCTTGATTCAGATTAGATGTTTCAGTAGGCCACATTGTATACACATGTGAATGTCAAAGATAGATGGAAACTTCTATCAATAAAGTGTCTCGTGCATATCTTTATGTGGCAAAGGTCTGAGAACCAAAGTTTGTCCTCCACAAATAATGTTTGGACATTTTTGGCTGAAATTCCATTTTTGCTTCTAATTGTGGGAAGAGGAGTAGAAAGAGGTGAAGGAAAAATGAAGACAATAAGTGATTCTGTGCTTCTCACCATCCAGGCACCAGTTTGGAGACCCTGCTTCATACACAGCATGCTGATGGATTTTGACCTTTGTAATTTTGCAGTGCTAGGAATAACGTCTGGACACTCTGCCACTAGAATATTTTAAATGTAAAGACCATTAAGTTTATCAGTGAGTTATTTAGAGTAAATAAATAAAGAAATGAATTCAATATAAATATATTCTTCAAAATAAATTCAGCGCTCTGCAACCACAGGTGTGTGCAGAGGAAGGGGAGCAGAAGGATCAAAGAGGAGTTGGTAGAAAGGGTAGGGAAGAGCTGGTTGTGTATAAAATGGGTCAGTCAGTGTTCTTGTCTGCTTGAGCCCTGTGCTTGGTCACTGCAGTCTGTCCTGTGGTCTTATATTTCCTCATTAGATATTTTCTCAACTCTCTGTCTGCATTTTCACACTGTGTGTATGTGTGCTGAAGGACCACATGCCATGTGAACCTGTGTGTGCAAGTGAATTTAGTGCCAGCTGCTGGAGTTAGGCTGGGGCTGTAGGCCCCAGGCTGTGGTGCCAGCCTGGGAAGCCAGGAGGAACCTGCCATCAGCTGCTGGAGGAGTGGGGTCTTCTCCTCCCAGCCCTGGGGCGGGAGCAGTGTGTTCTGCCAAACCATCAGCTAGTGCTGCAGCCACCGAGCTGGGCCCCAGTGGCCAGAGGAGGCAGCCACACTTTGCACCTCCCTTAACAGGATCTGAGAAACTGAACCAGTGTGCAAACCAGACGAACTGGTCAATCTTTTGCATATATTTCTTAAGATAAATAAGAAAGTAAACACAGTGCCTTACAGAGAGATAGTAAATATACCTTGATACACAGTGTTGTATCTAACAAAAAGGAAAAAGTTCCATGGTTTACATTAGGACAAATGACTGGTAGCTTGCCCTCAGAGATTTAGCAACGAAAGGCATAAAAAGAAGACTTTATTTTTAGTATTTAACATCATATTTGAATCAAGTTGAACTATCTGGCTACCCTTCCCTGAGATATAATTTATTTCCTCCAGGAATATGTCGAATCTCTTTGTTTGGACTTCACTGAAGCATTTGATATGGTGCACACAGGAAATGCCAGTGATATTTGAGAAGGGATGAATATTATAATTGCGTGATGGATATGGAGCTGGTTACGTAGGCACCCATTAACTTTTTCAAACCTGAATTGTATTACGGGAGGAGAGTTATTAATGGTGTTTCTCCAAGACTAGTCAGGACAGGCATGGATGTTATTATTATTATTACTAGGTTTATTTATTTATTTATTTATATTTAATGAATGGCTTTGTTATAAAATTGATCAAATTAACAATATATCACTGTTTATCAAAAAAGTGCAAAAAAACACTGTACAATTACCTCTTCACTCCATAACTGTAACTTCTGGATGTCTTTTTTTTTTTTTTGAGTAAAACTAGTTTTTCAATAAACATTAATTAATTCATTAATATCAAGTTATTCTTTAAGGAAATAATGTAATACAATTCCTACTGAGCTTAAATGTTTGTTTTTTTTTTTTTTTAACTACCCTTGGTCACAGGCTAACCAAAAATTCAGGAAACAGTCTTTTATTTGTGATAGTAAAGAGAAGAAATATAACCTATTTAAGAGGGGTTGGGTTATGAAGGGACTGTATGAGATGGCTGCTGGTAAACTGGATTTTTGGCAATCCTTGCTTCTCTCATTACTTTTAATGTCTCTGTGTCTTGTAATTAATAAATTTTAAAATGGGTCTAAAGAGGCTTATCTGTAGAGAACTTTTACCCATGAATTTACACTGTGAGAGGTTCCCCACAGTAATTAACCTGCCCCAGCTGTTGCTGGAAATATTTTTCCATGGAGCCATCCTGTGGATGCATTTCTGCTGTCTTGCCCTCCACCTTTGGCAAGCTATCAGCTTTGGTTACAGTGAGTCAGTGAGTGGAGGCATGAAAAAGACTTTTTTTTTTTTTTTTTTTTT
>NC_048926.1:5121435-5133401 GCF_011077185.1 Oxyura jamaicensis | reverse complement strand
ATCCTGGGGATGCTTTTGTGCTTTATTGCCCTCTGCTGTTTTGCCCTCCACCTTTTTTATGTTTTTGGTTTTGTTTATGGTGGGTTTTAAAATAGTTTTTTTTTTTTTTTTTTTTTTTTTTTTTTTTTTTTAAGTTTAGGCCCAATAGGTGAGTTTTGTTTTCAAGTCAAGGTAGATCTACTGCCTCTGAACCATGGTTTAATTATTGAAATGTATGGCTTAAACAAAGCTCAACTTTAGGAATGGCACTAATATATTTATCAGTATAAATTATTACTTGCTTACTTTCTTACATCTTGTTTGCAACAATAATTCAAATTACTATAGTCAAAATTATTTCAATAAATATAACAAATTATGGATGTAATTATTACAGCGTGCATTTCAGAACGCAGCTTTATTTACAAAGGACACAGGATTGATTAAAACAGCTTGAATTATGCTAACAACAGCACTGAACTCTCTTTATAAAACCATCTGAGAAGCACAGTAATTTGAGTTCAAGGGAGAGGCAGTATTACAAGAAGGCTAATGATAATCATGTTTAAGGTCATTGGCAACTAAAGTACTTACTGTACAGGAGCCTTCTGTCAGGGACAATTATAGTGAAGGGCTTTTGAATGGGGTCAAAACACCCAGACTGTGTTTCTATGACAGCTTTGTTCTTACAATATTTATTCTCTTTCTAGTTTATCTGTAGCACAGTATTAAATTTGGAGTGTCACAAGCCAAGCAGTTCATGCAAAACTAAATTGACAGAATGCAATGACGGTTTAGTTACACCGCAGCCTTTCTAATAATGGCAGTGCCTTGTTAGATCAAAAGCATCCCCCAGGACTTAGAAGGCAGTGCCAGTAGTCCTGTTCATAAGGATTGCAAAACTACTGCTGCCTTCACAGGGCTGTCAGAAATAAGGTAAAATCTTCTAGGATCACATTCTTATGTAGCTGCTTTTCAGGACACAATAGACATTTTTAAAATGTGCCTTGTTTTTATTTTATTGCACGTCTGCTTTAATGCATTTTACTTTTGTTTGCCTGGAAAAGGAGAAAAAAGTTAAACTATTAACTTCACATACACTGCTGTATATGAACAACTTGCAGTCTTTAATTTGTTTAATCTCACAGTACTACGTGATTTTACTGGGAATATTGCACGTGGAAAATTGAGTTATAATTAGCTAAAGTGTTACTTTCTAAATGGTAGCAACAAATCCACCACTGCTCTCCAGAATCGTGGCTTGGGGACCTCAGTATGTTGCCATCCTATCCCACATAACACTGACATCCACTGGGGTGGCCTCAGCACTCTGACATTGCAGAGAAGTTGAGATACCTCTGTTATATTAGTTGTCTATTGTATTAGTTGTCTATTAAGCAATGACAATTTTATATCAATATATTATTATATTACTGTTTGTATGTGAAAAGCAAGAGCAGAGACAGAAAAATGTTTTCTTGGCAACCTCATTAGATGGTAGTTTGTCTTTTCATATTTTTACAGCAGCCTTTTGGCAAATTTCAGTCTTTGTTATTTTATTGAAAATAAAATAAAATTAAATAAATAACTCACCTGGGTCCTGTCTTCTTTGAGGATTAGTTAGAATTAAAAGGAAAGATTAAAAAAAAAAAAAAAAAAAAAAAAAAACTTCATTTTGACAAGGGTTTTTTAATTAACATGTGGATTAACAGATTAAACCCCCTTAGTATTTTAATGAAAAAATAAAGAATTCACAGTAATGTAGATTCATCTTCAAATAGGTGTAAGACTTAATTTTAAACAAATAATGAAATTGGCATATTTTTTTGAAAATACCGCTATCTTAATTTTTTAAGTGTTCTGTGTAACTTAATGTCTGAGTTCCTTACGCTTATATCATAATTATGTGCCAGGCTGCCTTATCAAATAATGTCTCATTATTTTATCCTTTTAGAGAAGTGAGGAGAAGAATTGTAGTGCCCTGGCCGTTATATTTCTCCAAGCATGTACTCCCCTGTTACAGTACCCAGAGAGCATCTGTGGAAACAGGAATCAAAAAAAAAAAAACTCTTTACAAAAGCAATGCAAAATCTTATTAAATGTTGCCTTCAGTCTTCAGTCACATTATTGAGTCTTCATTCAATATACAGCAAGAAGGGTTAGCAATTTTATTTATATTTTATTTAATTTTATTTAATTTTATTTATTTTATTTTTGTAGTGGAAATTTGTAACAAAAAAAACACTTCATGAAAAAGTAGTCTTCCATCAAAAAATATGTTGTTACAGAACCTAATGTGAACACTTCCTCCTTTATGGCAAACATTGATCCTCTTAAGCGTATGGATATGGTGGATTATTCTGCTTATTTCATTTTAAGCAACAGACAAGAAAAGCAGAATTTAAAGCACATACATTACCTTGTGCATTAACCACATATGTATCAAAAAACAGCCACTACTACCTTAGCAAATTCACACAGAATGACAAGCAAATAGGTGTTTTCTTCTTAGGTACAAAGGAAAAAAAAATATCAGCCAGTTTTGCTGTTCCCTGGTGAGTGAACATAATTCCCCGTGTTGAAAACTCTGAATACTTTTTACACTTCCTATGCATTAGCAAGGGCCCATTTGCACGGTTTTAACCAGATGTCAGACTTAAAAATAATACACACGGTGACGGGCTGATTCTTCTGCAGTGTGATTCATTCATTTCTCCAACAGGGAAAAAGGGGTGGGGGGGTGGGAGGGAGGGGGTGCGGGGGAGGTGGGAATAAGAAAAAAGAAGGCAAGGAAAAGCTGCTCCTGTGGTGCTTGGTGAAGGCTGATGTGTGTGGGCAGAGACATCTGGGGAGGTTTCACTGGGAGGTTTTGGGCAGCTCTGGGATGCTCACACAACCACTGGCATTTGGTTTTGCCCTTAATGGTACCATCTCCACAGCCCCAGACTGAGGGGTGTTAAATATTCATGAGCTTCTTAAAGGCTTTTGGAAAGAAAGTGCTAGAAAGGAGTATTAACATGCTGATCTTTTTACTACCCTGTGTCAGCAAGGGGATATTAAATAATTAAGTCAGTTTAAGCCATTTTTTACACAGAAGGAGGTTAAGATTAGCAACACCAGCGTGCTGGGAGATGCTGCCTTTTCCACTGCTGGTGCTTTTAGACCTAGGAAAACAACAACAGAATAAAAGGGACGGGCTGGTTCCCAATAAAAACTTCACTAAAGCATCGTTTGTTCCATGTCGCAGCCCCTGTGTTAGATTAAAAGCGTCTTTTTACAGCTCCGGATGGAAATGTGACCTCGTAAAAACCTCTCAGTACACAATATGTTCTCTAACCTCTAACTATGGGAAGGCTCATGCAAAAATTAAATAATTGTGTAGAAATTACTCAGTTTGCCTGTGAAAATACAGATGCTTGAAGGGCTTTCCTACTAATTCCTGCCTCCTGACACCCTATGTATTTGTTTCCCTTTTTTCCCAGAGTCTGAGAGAGTTGAGGTGAATGCACTCATCATGTGAACATCATGGAAGCTGAATTTCCAGGAGGTTGCTTCACCTTGGGGTGTTTGATTTGGCATAAAGATATTTTTAACTAAATAAAATGGCAAAAGATGCATATCAAAGTCACTACAATGCAGTTGGGCCAGGTTCACTTGTAAACACATGCATGGACACATACCACACACACATGCAAAAGGTCAGAAATATGGGTTGAAAACCACCAGACACTTTTGGGGAACATATTTTCCACTTTGAAATGTTGGGTGCAGAATGAAAATGAGTTAAAAAATGCCAACAATTGCCGCAGAATATATCTCTAATTAGTATTTAACTGTTTGTACAAGCCAGGAACATTTCAGCTGGGAGAGAGAGAAACTTCTTTCTTCTGCAGCACATATTTGGGAGTTGATACTACACATCAGAAGGTTCAAGGCTTTGATCTGTAAAAGGCAGAATGGAAATGTAAAGTATCTCTCTGACATGGCAGGTGACGGTTGGGCTATTAGCTGCTGTGGGTAGATTCAGGTCTCTCACCCTCATTTTTCATCGCAAATTTGACAGCTCTTGAAACAGTCCTGAGACAGACTGGAGAAAGGGAAAAAAAAATCATTGGATGGGAAATGAATTTCCACACAACTCTTCCAAATGGTGTTTGGTATTCCTGAGTATCACAGCGCAAAAACCATTTCAAATCAATTAACACATTTTTCTCAAATACATTTTTAGTGTATGCTTTATTTATATCCAACTCATTAATTTCTACATATTGAACCCCAAACACAAGCTTTACTCACAGGGACTGACTCTGTCTTGGTTAACATCAGAGTGGAGGGAGAAAACAAAACCCAAAACTATGGAACTATAATAAATGCAATATTATCTATAAAAAATGAACCCTCCCTGTTTTAAGTGAGATCAAAGCCAATCAACACCAAGTTTGTTATGTGGCTACAGAATCAGTCTTTCTGTAACCAGGCTGCCTGCTGGAGAGACTGCTTCTGTGGATGTTACTTTAACATTTACTGAATGCGAGGTTATGTCCGTACCAGCCAGAGGAGTGAGTACAGGTGGACATTAATAGAGTCTCTTCTTACATATCTTATGATTTTTATGCAGCATAATTTTCTTCAGCTTTCTTTTTCATTAATATTTAAGGAGAAAGTCACTTCACTATGATATTCAGATTTCAGTGAGATCATTCCTAAAATATTTAAACTGGATAATGCAATTTTCTAGAAATAGTGATAAATATAACCTCAGTCTCCTGACCCCATAATACCTGCAGGTGGAAAAATATGCTGGAGGCATTTTAAAGATCCACATGGCATGCTGACCCCATTTTTTATACCAAGAAACTTAGACAAAGAAAGACAAAGCCATCAGAAGGTTTTCTGATGTATTTTCCTGGCCATAGTGAAGGTCTTTACATTTTTTTTTTCTAAGAGAGTGTCTGCTAAGAATGAGATTCTCGCCATGACATTGGGCTAGAAAAGTAATCTCTCTTTGCTTTGGTTTTGTATAAGAAGCTGGTGATAATAACAGCATCATGTTGGGAAGTGTGGATTTTTTTTATTTTTTTTTTAATTTTTTTTCTTAGAATGAGGGGAACATAATAAACATTTTTCAGAGATTACCTATTCTGGGAAATCTTCAAAGAAATTCTGAAATACAGATTTTATTTTATTTTATTTTATTTTATTTTATTTTATTTTATTTTAATCAGAAAATCTCCCTTCCCTGCTTCTTCCCCTCAAGAGAGAGAAAATAAAAGAAAGGTAATATTTTATTTGTCAGTAGTGTTTTTGGTGCTCTCAGTTTTTCCATTCTCTTATGGGTTTTTACTGTAACTGTCCCCCACACCTTTTACCTGATTATTATGAGATCCCAGGCATTAAAGTCAGAAATAAGAGTTTCATAGATGAGTCATTATCCATCCAAGAGGGGCTAAAGTAATGGAGTTGAGCTAATTCTCTGTGGAGTATGCAGACTCTCAAGCGGCATCCTGGAATCTGAGCTTCACGGACTCTCCTCATGGGGGGAATAAAGTCAATTCATAACATCCTTTCTGGACTATATACGAGAAAGAAATGAAATTTTACTGTGGAAATTGTATAGAAAATGAACATATAATCTGCTTTAAAACTACCTTCACAAGTGAACGAGTAAATAATGTGTTTTCAGCTATTTTGCTTCCTCTGTGGCTAACCAAACGGTGAACAATGGTTGACTGGAACCTGTTTAGTGCTACAATGTTTTGGAGAAACAAGTCATTAAAGACAAGAAGTGAATTTCCTCTCCTTATCACTGTTTTCCCCTTTCCATGGTTCTAATCCTGGATTTTTCTGATTTCTGGGCTCTGACTCAGCTTTACCAGCTGCAGGTGTGCAATGGTGTGAAACCTTTAACAAACGTATCTTTGGCTTGTGACTATATGGAGTGTTTTGCACTCTGCAACATCTCATTTGGCTGAATAAATACGAACTTCAAAACAAACATCCTATTTCAAAGGCAAAGTGCTCCTTATATTTTAGACTCAGCACTTACTACACTCGTAAATATGCATCATCATGGCGTGTGGTATATATGATTAGATGCTACATGGGGAGTTTTATTGTTTTATAGTTACTACAGCAGCAGCAGCAGAGCACAGAGTGCATGAAGTCTACATAATTGGGGAAGGGAATGGAGTAATTTCAGTTACGGTTATTCCCTTATCTATAAGATAACCTATGTATTTTTTTTTTTTTTAATTTCTTTGCAACACTAATTTCAAGGAGAGCCTAGCTGAGACTCTGCACTACTTTCCCTTCCCCTTCTGTTTGAATGTTCAAGTATATCCCATTGATACAAAAATATGGGTCACTCCTGTCATGTAATATGAAGTTGACAAACGACCAGATACATACATAAATCCTTTAAATGACTAAGGAAAGATCCTTTAAAACTCTCAGCTGACGTCCTCATTACGGCTGTTCGACAACACAAGGCTATTCATGCAATCTGGCTCTGATACCATTGTTTGAAAACCATCAAAACCACAGGCAGCCACATGCTGAGATACAACAAATGTCAGGTCTATAGTGTGTATTTTTGAGAATTGTTTAATGCTGGCACAGTGTGTGTGCCAAAGAGCGCATAATCAAACAGGCAGCACTCTTCATTGTACACATCCCATAGGGGTTTGAAAATTAATCCAATTCAATCCAGTAGCAGAAAATGACAAAGTGGAGACCCATTAGGATTTTGCATAGAAGCTACATAGCAGAAAGGAAGCAAATGGTTAAGTTAGAAAGTTTTTTATTCATACATGCAAAAAGCCACCAGTAGACACTACATGTCGATGAAATCAACTCCTAGTAAGCAAGACTGTCTTGCTTATTAGAAATTTCAACCTCTAAGTCAGTTTAAAAGAGCAGAGGGAAGGCAGCCAAAAATAACAGTTTTTGTCTTAAGCCTCCCTGAGGTTCTTTTGTCAAGATTTTTTGTACCATTTCAGTGACTGATACCCATGGAGACCCGGTGTTGTTGGATGGTATGAGATCTACATGGGCTTTTGTGTCTGTTGTTCATTTTTTGAGGATGTTTTAATACTTATTTCCAGAATATCTCAGTTCACAACACACCTGGTTAAAGGAGAGAGTGACATTCATTACAGACCTTTTTTTTTTTTTTTTTTTTTTTTTTCTAAGACTTTCTTTTAGTGATTGAGTAAAAAATTGAAAATACAGCATTTGTTCATTCAGTCTCTGCAATATCTGAGATAGAGGAGAAAGGAGCATAGAAACATCCCTACCTAAATAGCACTGTTGACTGATGGGCTTCAGGAGTGCCATCATGCAGATGACTGGTCAGGTCTAGTGAAGATCTCTGGAAGAGGAGGAGCAGGCAGAGAGCAGGGATGGGATTTTTTCTTTTTCAGCAGCACTACCTTATGCCCAAGGTTTCTTTGGACCTGTCTTTACCTGGAAATCCTGATTGGACATAAGTAGAGATTCTGCTAGATTGCTAGACGTTTGGCTAGATTTTCCCTGGGAGGAAAAATTTCTTCAATAAGCTGCCAGTTTTGCAGGAATCTGGGACATATGCACTGCATGTGTGAAAAACAGCTCTGCAAATTCACAGTTAGCCTGACACATCTGGGAAATGTCAGACTTGCAGAACAAATGATCTGTGTGTCACGACTGTCCTGGGTTGACTGAACACAAAGAGAAGATGTAGGTAGCAAGAGCCCTGCAGCTGCCAACCACTGGACTCACTGTGTATCCTGTGAATGAGCATACATTGCTTCTTGTGATTAAAAATGGCACTTGTGAATCAGAAGAAACTTGGAGACATTGTGCATCCACCCCAGCTGGGACATATCTGACCAAGATCCTGACTTAGATCAAACATGACTTAATCCAGCTCTTCCTGGCTTTCCCTCTCATTTAGCCTATTTCTTCTTGTGTGATGGCAGAAACATGAGCTGAATTTTCTATCAGCATTCAAAGTCTCCAAAAATTATGTTTTGAAGACCATTTATCTATTAGAGAAGCAAAGTGTAAAGAGCTCTACGCAACTGCCCCAGGCTCTCTCTGACAGTGATATTACATACGCATGGGACTGCAGCTGGAGAAGTAACTGTGGATATAAACAGAATCAGAGAATCACAGAATAGTCTAGGTTGGAAGAGACCTCCAAGATAACCGAGTCCAACCTCTGACCTAACGCTAACAAATCTTCCACTAAACCATATCCCTAAGCTCTACATCTAAACGTCTTTTAAAGACCTCCAGGGACGGTGACTCAACCACTTCCCTGGGAAGCTTATTCCAGTGACTAACAACCCTTTCAGTAAAGAAGTGCTTCCTAATATCCAACCTAAACCTCCCCTGGCACAACTTTCACCCATTCCCCCTCATCCTGTCACCAGGCAGGTGGGAGAATAGACCAACCCCCACCTCGCTACAGCCTCCTTTCAGGTACCTGTAGAGTGCAATAAGGTCACCCCTGAGCCTCCTCTTCTCCAGGCTAAACAGTCCCAGCTCCCTCAGCCGGTCCTCGTAAGACTTGTTCTCCAGACCCTTCACCAACTTTGTAGCCCTCCTCTGGACTCGCTCGAGCACCTCCATGTCCTTCTTGTAGCAAGGGGTCCAAAACTGAACTCAGTACTCGAGGTGCGGCCTCACCAGAGCTGAGTACAGGGGGACAATCACTTCCCTGGACCTGCTGGCCACGCTGTTTCTAATGCAAGCCAGGATGCTGCTGGCCTTCTTGGCCACCTGAGCACACTGCTGGCTCATATTCAGCCGACTGTCAACCACTACTCCCAGGTCCTTCTCTGCCAGGCAGCTTTCTAACCACACATCTCCCAGCCTCTAGCTCTGTTTGGGGTTGTTGTGCCCCAGCTGCAGGACCCGGCACTTGGCCTTGTTGCACTTCATACCGTTGGCCTCGGCCCACCGGTCCAGCCTATCCAGATCCTCCTGCAGAGCCTTCCTACCCTCGAGCAGATCGACACACGTACCTAACTTGATGTCGTCTGCAAACTTGCTGAGGGCGCACTCGATCCCCTCGTCGAGATTATTGATGAAGATGTTAAAGAGGACTGGCCCCAGTACTGAGCCCTGGGGGACTCCACTAGTGACCGGCCTCCAACTGGATTTGATTCCATTCACCACAACTCTCTGGGCCCAGCCATCCAGCCAGCTCTTAACCCAATGAAGTGTGCAGCAGTCCAAGCCATGAGCAGCCAGTTTCCTGAGGAGAATGCCGTGGGAAAAGGTGTCAAATGCCTTACTGAAGTCAAGGTAGACCACATCCACAGCCTTTTCCTCATCCACTAAGCATGTCACCTTGTCATAGAAGGAGATCAGGTTCGTCAAGCAGGACTTGCCCTTCATAAACCCATGTTGACTAGGCCTGATCGCCTGCTTGCCCTGCAACTGCTGCATGATGACACGCAAGATAACCTGCTCCATGAGCTTCCCTGGCACTGATGGTAAACTAACAGGCCTATAGTTTCCCAGGTCTACCCTCCGGCCCTTCTTGTAGATGGGCATCACGTTTGCTAGCCGCCAGTCAAGTGGGACCTCCCCCGATAGCCAGGACTGCTGATAAATGATGGAAAGTGGCTTGGCCAGCTCCTCCGCCACTTCTCTCAGTACCCTCGGGTGGATCCCATCCGGCCCCATAGACTTGCGTGCATCCAAACGGCAGGTTGGCAGGTCACCAACCATTTCCTCGTGGATTGTGGGGGCCACATTCTGCTCCCCATCCCCTTCCATCAGCTCAGGGTACTACTGGGCGTCCAGAGAACAACTGGTTTTGCTGTTAAAGACTGAGACAAAGAAGGCGTTAAGCACCTCAACTTTTTCCTCATCTCTGGTTACTAAGTTTCCCCCCGCATCCAGTAAAGAGTGGAGATTCTCCTTAGTCCTCCTTTTGGTACTGATGTATTTATAAAAACATTTTTTGTTATCTTTAACAGCAGTAGCCAGATTGAGCTCCAGAGGAGCTTTGGCCTTTCTGATTTTGTCCCTGCACTGCCTCGCAGCATCCTTGTAGTCCCCCTGAGTGGCCTGCCCTCTTTTCCAAAGATTATAAACCCTCTTTTTTCTCCTAAGCTCAAGCCACAGCTCTCTGCTCAGCCAGGCTGGTCTTCTTCCACGCCGGCTCGTCTTTGGGCACGTGGGGACAGACCGCTCCTGAGCCATTAAGATTTATTTCTTGAAGAGTGCTCAGCCAAACCAAAAAGCCAGTTACAAAAAGTAGATTCATTTAGTAGATATAAGTATATATTTTTGTTTGTTTGTTTGTTATGTTTTTTGTTTTGCTTGGGTTTTGTTTTTTGAAAGAGAATTAAGTACCTGCCCCCGAAAAATGATAGGAAGCACAAAGTGTATTTACTTCTTCTGGGTTACCAACCTAGAAAGAAGTAGATCAGAAGCTAGAATTACCATGTCTTGAGCAGTTTTTCAGACTTTTAAAGCTAATCCTTCTAACTATCCCCCAAAATTAAAAAGTCCACTAACTATCCCAGTAGCATTGCTAAACTTTATTTTCCAGGTAAGAAGCATGTAAACGTTAGATATTACTTTTATTATTTTCTTTCATTTTCCTCTATATGGTCTATAGCCTTCCTACCTTAAAAATGGCTGTTGCAATTACTTCATAGATCAATTTCTGCCTTAACTAATGAGTCCACAGATAGGGATAGATGAGCACCATCCCAGTTAAACTCTACCAGAAATGTATAACTTTGAATGATAGAAGAAATAAGACTGGTATGTACAGCTGCATGATGCAGTAAAGAAATTACTAAACTACAGAAGTGGTGGAAAGGTAATTTCTTTCTCAGGTGGGACAACAGCTCTACAGGAATTACCAACCAAAACATCTTGTTGCTAATGTGCATTCCTTGCATAAAGAACTGCTTGGGGATTTTCTTAGCATAGAGAGAGATTGAGAGAGAGAGATATCACATTTAATAGTCTGAAGCCTCTCAGATAATTCAGAATATACTGGAATACAAGTATATATTGCTATAGAGGGGAGAAATTAAAGTGCCTGATCACCCTTGTGTAAACCTAAGGTTAATAATTCATGCTTGCTCCACAGAATTTTTGCAGAAAGATGTGATTAATTAATGTTTATAAAACACTTTACAATCCTTGGGTTGCCAGAGTTATGCTATATATAAATCCAAGTGATGATGGAGATTACTCCTATTAATTTACTACTACTTCCCTTTGCATAT
Organism: Oxyura jamaicensis; assembly: GCF_011077185.1. Lineage (NCBI taxonomy): Eukaryota > Metazoa > Chordata > Aves > Anseriformes > Anatidae > Oxyura > Oxyura jamaicensis. The sequence goes on along the minus strand of NC_048926.1, from coordinate 5,122,182 downwards.
GATCTCAAGAAACTTCTGAAATTTTAATCTCAAACTGAAATGTTAGTGTATCATCTGATTTTGGCATCTTTACATATGATTTCATCACTCTTAGGAGGACACCAGAAAAATAGATGTAATTCCCCAAAGCTGAAATGACTCATGTTAACACTGCAGTCCCAAAGCATGACATATCTTTATACGGACCCATGATAGGATGCTAACAGTATGACAGCATAATGAAGTAATTTGTTCTCTCCACTGTATTCTACATCATTAAACTTCATAACTGATGTTATCCAGAACCAGAAGTCAAAGACGTGGACATCAACAGAAAAATATATGTCAGGGTGAGGTGTATTCATTGCTTTATTATTATTATTATTATATTTTATTTTATTTTTTATTTTTGTTTTTCTCTATGCTTGTTTTCTGCCTTATGCACCCTATGCTAAAAAAAAAAAGCTCATAATTCACCATCAATGAGTTATTGTCCTTTTTTACATTTTTTTTTTTTTTTAAGAGTTAATGAGATCCTTAATGCTATCATCCATCTTGGAAGAAGAGACTCTATATAAGTTAGGTAATAAAAATAGTAAGAGTTGTTATTGTCTGGATTTCCAAAGAAAATTGGAAATTCTGTGTGATACAGCTCTGCACGAGTACCCAAGGCTAGTCTACCTGTTGCTCTCATAACTTATATATCAATTTGTAAAATTTTAACCATATTTGACCAAAAAACAAAAAAAAAAAAAAAAAAACAAACAA